>NC_090067.1:11657728-11720747 GCF_038355195.1 Osmerus mordax
GAATCCTGATGCGATAATAAACTTCATTCACTCATTCTGTTATCCGCTTATCCAGCTTAATGCATTTGACTGGATAAGACTGTTCTGTAATTATGATTCAGTAGGGCTTTGGCAATTGCATTTCTTAATGTTAAATATTGTGACTTAGTACAGATATGATGTTAATTATGAAGACTCCAACGTCAAATGACACAAGCCAGAGTTCTGTCAGCCCTAGGCAGATTCATGCAGTCTAAGAATTCAGAAGTCATTTGTTCAGTCAACCTTTGTCTATCCATGGAAATCCTGATTGGGCAGCTTTTCTCTCTCCTGATTACAGGCAAAAACACTATAAAACACAATCTAATAGAAAACAGAACACAAGGTAATAAAACACAATCATAATATAATATAATTACACCACAGTGACAATTAAATTACGCAAAAATAACCCAGTAAAAACAGACAATATTCACATTCCACGCAAATAAAGTGGGGAAGCAAATCTTGTTTTAATGTGAATTCATGTGAATCTAGTTTGAAGGATTTATGATAATGACAGGAGAATCTTGTCTGAGCAGATTACCTCAAGGAAGAATCACTTCTGGTGACACGGTTCTAGGCAAGGCCAGTCTCAGATGACAGGATGTCTGAAGAGGGGGATTTGCAAGCTACAAAACCCCAAATTAAATTAACTTATGCTCAAAGCATCGTTGTAACTTCATGGCAGCCTGTCTGCAGCTGTGGAGAGGGCAAGCCTGTTCTCCCAGCAATGGTACTTTGTAAAGGCAGAGTGCTTGAGAGACCCAGAGAAATTCAGGTGACAAACAGGTCCCCGATCGTCCCTTCACAGCCAAAGAGAATGCAGACTGTAGGAAGAGTCGGAACAAGGAGAATTACTTAGTGTGAGAGAGAGAGAGAGCTAGAGAGAGAGAGATAGAGATATAGAAAGAGACAGAAAGTGAGAGAGAAAGAGAGACAGAGAGTGAGATAGAAAGAGACAGAGAGAGAGAGAGAGAGAGACAGAGAGTGAGATAGAAAGAGAGAGAGAGAGAGAGACAGAGAGTGAGATAGAAAGAGAGAGAGAGAGAGAGACAGAGTGAGATAGAAAGAGAGAGAGAGAGAGAGAGAGAGACAGAGAGTGAGATAGAAAGAGAGAGAGAGAGAGAGACAGCCGGACTCAGACAGAGAGACAGAGAGAGGGACGCCCTGCCGTGTCTCCCCTTGCTGCGCAGAGGAGGATGGATTAATGAGTGAAGACCCAGGCTGAACCGAGTGTGAGGGGGTCTCAAAGGCGGCGGAGGCGGAGGCTCTGCTCGGTATTTATACGGCACTGCGTGTTCCACTCTGCCCCCCACCTCCCCTCTGCCCTCCCTCGACACCCCTCTAATACCCCTCGCTTCACCCCCCCTCCAACTCTCCTTCTTCACTCTCCTCACCCTTAATTTCATCTACTAAAATCCAATCAGTGTCATTTGACATTTAAATTTACTCTCAGCAGGGACCTACTTCATGGAGTGGTGGAGAGAGAAAGAGAAAGAGAGGGGGAGGGAGAGAGAGAGAGAGAGAAAGAAATAGAGAGGGGGAGGTAGAGAGAGAGAAAGGCCGATATGGGGGTGAAGAGAGGGACGGAGGGAAAGACAGAGAGAGTGGGGGGGTGCAGGCAGATCAAGAGATGGAGCGGGAGAAAAAGCGACGCACACAGAGGTCATCTTTAGAGACGGCAAAGAGACGTCGTTTCTATGATAAGTACATCAGGAAGGATTTGTCTACACATTCTATTAAGGTTAGTGATCCCTCTGTCTGTCTAGCTGCTTGTTAACCTACTTATGCACTATGTGTGTGTGTGTGTGTGTGTGTGACACCCCTCCAGCCTCTCGCTGTGACAGGACACCTAATGAAAAGCTGCACTCTGATTGACTGACCGACACAGCGGCCCCGCGAATAATGACGTCTTAAATAATAGATGCCCATGCTCGCACTTCTTCTGTCGCCGCACAGTACCAGTGTGAGCTGTGTCTGCCCACTCTGCCAGCCCCCAGCCTCGCCAGCCTCGCCAGCCCCCAGCCTCGCCCGCCAACCAAGGCAAGCCTTGCCCCGTCGTGACCAGCCTGACGTGCTTTCACACCAAGGCTTCCCTCGAGCAAAGCCAGTGAACTTACCCACACAGCCAAGACCAGCCCAGCCCCAAACCCACTGTATGTAGGTCAGCGTGGTACAGTGTAGTATTCACAGAGCACAGGGACGGCATGATTTGTCACTTTTGAAAGGTGTTTTTTTCCCCCAATATCTCTTTTCTCTACACCTTCGTTTTTTTACCCTACACAAAAGCAAGACATTGCCCAGTCCATCTGTCTTGTAAACGTGTTGGAAAGTGGTTGGCACAGTTTTTGCATTCTGGTGCCTGTTCAACTGAGGCAGCCTCAACCCCTTCCTTGTTGAAGCCCCAGCCTTATCCCCAGCCTCATCCACTGCCCCTGCCTCAGCCTTATCCCCAGCCTCAGCCCCTGCCCCAGCCTCATCCCTTGCCTCAACCTCAGCCCCTGCCTCAGCCTTATCCCCAGCCTCAGCCCCTGCCCCAACCTTATCCCCAGCCTCATCCCTGCCTCAACCTCAGCCCCTGCCTCAGCCTTATCCCCAGCCCCTGCCCCAGCCTCATCCCCTGCCTCAACCTCAGCCTTATCCCCAGCCTTTTCCTCAGCCTCAGCCTTATCCCCAGCCTTTTCCTCAGCCTCAGCCCCTGCCCCAGCCTTAACTCCCTCCAGCCCCAACCTCAGCCCCTGCCTCTGCATCAGCATCAGCCAAACTGTGTGGCTCAGCTCTCCCCCTCCCTCCCCCCTCTCCTCAACACTGGCCAGTAGTCCAGCTGTGATTGGTGAGATGTGACACCGCAGGGCTTGTTTGGCCAAGTGTGGTTGGCCAGTCACGGATGACCACAGGCCAGATGCAGCTGTAATCAGGACTGCAGACAGAGCTGATTACTCACACTTACATAGCTGTGTGTGTGTGTGTGTGACTGTGTGTGTGAGTGTGCATGCTTGTTTGTGGGAGAGAGTGAGAGAGAGATGGTTACTCAAGTATGTTCCAGCCACACAATTGGATGTAGCTAGTTTATGTGTGTGTAGGTGTGTGTGTGTACAGTGTATCAGCTCACAGACACTCATTAGCCAGGTGAAGGAATTTGTGTGATAGCAGTACTGTGGTGGGTTTGCATCTTTCCCTCTGGTGCCTCTTCATCAGGTGTGGGTGGTGCTGAGACACCTACCACAGGCCTCCCAGGTCCCGGGCCTGAACACTGGCTCACGCTCTCATGAGGAACACACAAATGTGGTCTTACAGGTCTCTGTAAGACCACATTTGTTTGGTTCTATTCAATGTCTCAATATTTGTTTTTTTCCAGGCATGCAAATATACCCGTAGTTTGTGTTTCGGTTTGTGTGTCGGCCGGCCTGTCTGTCTGTGTGTGTGTGCGGTCAACCATAGCCATCTGGGCTAAACTAATCCCATCAGCCCATGGCTGTAAATGATGACGGGTGATTCAGTGACTGAGCGTCAGTTTTCCAGGAGAGATCCGATTTGTGCTGTCAAACGAGTCTGAAACAAACCCGGCCGTACCACAAAGACACGCCGCAGTCAAGCAGCCATGAAGGCCGTGACATTTAGCATGGCTTACGTCTGAAGGCACAGTGTGCTTAACTGACAAATACGGCAAATGAAATAGGCTGGAGTTGATGTACGCATTTGACTGTTCTCATTGCGAACGTGCGACTGTTTCTTTGTTTGCATGTACGTGCGTGAAGTTTGTGTGTATGTACCGTGTGTGTGAGTGTATACATTTGTATGGTGTGTGCTTCATCGGCATACCCAACATGTGCAGCAGGGTGATACAGAGTTCATTAGGCTCCCCGAGGATAACAAGGTTTTCTCCCATTGGGACGGGGGGACGGGGGGGGGACGGGGGGAGGCAGTCAAGCACAGGAGCCCAGTGCTAATCCACAGTTACGGCATCTGTGTGTGTGTGTGTGTGTGAGAGACGGAGAGAGAGAGGGTCCTCTCAGGTCCCTCGGCCCTGAGAGGAAGCAGAGCCTTATGTCACACTCAGTGGCACTGGTCCCCAGTGGGATGTGTGCGTGTGTGTAGTACAGTACGTGTACCACTATTACGGACGTGTGTGTGTGTAGAGGGGCAGTGTGGGTAGATCCGGTCACCCAGACAAGGTCACAGCCTAGCTGTCCTCTAAAAGGTGAGGAGAGAGAGGAGCGTGTCGACACGCACGGTGACGACACGTTAACTGGATCCCAGCCGTGATCCTAGACTGCGTCCCCATGTTCCTGTCTGCCCTCTCTGCTGGATCCCAGCCGTGATCCTAGACTGCGTCCCCATGTTCCTGTCTGCCCTCTCTGCTGGATCGCTCCCGCTGGGATTCTTCTGCCGTGTTGTCGGGCATACGTGTGGTTTCTCCATGTGTGGCCTGCGATCAGGTGAGGCTTGGCCCGAACTTGTGTGTGTGATTCTCTTCCTGCGGTGCAAGCTGGCGTTCTTGTGATCAGGTGGGTGTTGCCGTGTGTGGCAGAGCAGGAAAGATCAATCTGTCCATCCATACCTCTCCCATGTCTCTCCTCTCCCTTCACACATCCATGCATACAGTTGGAAGCGTATGTATTTCGATGATACACATGCTACCTCTACCGTTACGGGCTGAGAGACAGCGACATGTCATTAGGAAGCGTCGTCGAACGTTTAAAATCTGGAACAAGAACCCAAACTCGTTGGACTGAGTCCATTAGACTCATTGATTTCCCTTTAGTCTCATCTCTTAAAAAAAGGAAACATTCACCCTAAAACAAATTACATGTAGTCACACCGTAAGGCAATCTATGAATACAAGTAAACAGCGCCTGTCTTATTCCATCAATTTAGGACAAATCTCTCGAGCGCGCCGATTCATTCCTGAACAGAATGAAAACAGATGGTGTATAAATCTTGATTCGCCCTACCCTTCGACCGCCGTGAGTTGTTTTGGAGAGCTGTGAGCAAACATTTTTGGGGGAAAGGTGATTTGGTGAGGGCTGGCACACAATCATGTACACACACACACACACACAAACATCACACCACACATTATTTAACCCTTGTGTTATCTTCGGGTCATTCTGACCCATCAGTCATTGTGACCCACCGTCGTATTGCGACAACTTTACCGCATACAAAAACAAAGTGAAGCATTTTCTTTTAACCGTCGGGCTGTCTCAGACCCCCCACATTGCAACGGTTAAAAGAAAATTATTTTTATTTGTATTTGTATTGGGTAAAATTGGGTAAACACAACGATGGTTCGTTATGAACCTTTGGGTCATGTGACCCGAAGGCAGCACAAGGGCTAGTAGCATAAGGGCTAGTAGCATAGACTTGTGGAAAAGAACAGACGCAAGTGAGAGCTTTGTAGTGAACGTCCAAACCTCCATCCAGTCACAGGACTGTACAGTAGTGCGGTCAGGCAGAACCAACCGAACACAGACTGTTGGGTGCCAGAACAGATTGTTCAGTCGACCCAGCCAGCCAGGCGGGGCCCTCACCCAGACAAGATCAGACGATTGGGCAATCTTTAGTTGCGGATCCGAGGGGCGTGAGATAATAACATGATGATGATTGTCCCTGGACGACGGCGTCCCTAAAAATAGAGGTGATTCTCCTGTCCTCAGGGGGTTTCACACAGCGAGGAATTAGGTTCTTAGAAAACGTTGTTTGGGAGCTTCTGGATAAGAGTTGTAGGTTGTGTGCGTGTGTGTGTGTACTGGGCATACACTGCAGGAGACTGATAAAACCACGTCCCGGGACACAGCTGAAATTCTGGAGGCAAACAGAAGGCTCCAGTAGCGATGGCAGCCACAGTACGGCATCATTCGAGGGGGTTTATCTGGGTCAGGTTTTTCAAGTGCTCAACTATCTATTAATGTCATGAAAAATGTATCGCTTTAGCCCCTACTGGCTCTCACTGAGACCCACTCTCCTCTCTCTCTCTCACCTCCCATCTGACTTGCCCACATATTACCGGAAATAAATAAAGATGTGTTATCCAGCTCTTTCTTCCGGGCGGAGCTTCCCCTGATCTAAATCAGAGGGAACAGCTTCCCGACCCGGCACGTTTCCCAGAGGGCCTTGTGGGCAAAGGGGTCTAGAGGAGGAAGTGTCAAATGGTGTTATCCCTCCCACTGCCTCCCCCTCCCCCCCGTCAGGGTCCCAGAACAGGAAGTGTGCTTTCTCTCTCTCGTTTCCTTCCTCTTCCCTGAGTGTCTCCGTGGCGCCCAGCGAGATCTTTTGATGTTCATCGCAGCGTCAGATGCAACGTGACCCAGTGATTAGAACACATGTCATCATCATTGAGGGAGAAAAAAAACATTGAACGAGGGGAGGGAATGTTTGGATCACTTCCGAGCTTTCATCAGGGAGCGGTGTTCCTTTTGTGATCGCTGAGTCTTTGAAACGCACATCCAGTCGTTTCCTCATTGAACAGGGAGAATCAGCGCACGGGACTATTTAGGATTACCTGGCGCTTCAAAACCCCATTCACTAAGAAGAACACCAGTTTATTTGAGCTTATATCCGCTCGTTTTTGAAGTATCACATGGAGCACTCATCAGACGCATGGAGTTATGATCAATGCCTAGTTAAATGCAGTGAGCAAACATATGATTACAGCAGCAGCAACATCAATAGGTTTCCCAGGGAATTACTGAGGACTGCCAACGAAAGTGTGATCATACGGTACAGTTACGGAGGGCCGACAGAACCCTATACAATAGAAAGATGGAACATCTTCAGGATTCCTTTGATCTCCCCGTTTGTCAGTTGCAAACACACAGATGGAAGGTGAGGGTGTGAAGACTAACTCGAGGCGGAACGATCTGGAATGTATTAGCATTCATTACACACAGTGAATAAGTAATGAGTGCGATGCTATTGAAGAAGTGACTGAATGTTGTCGACCTTGCATCTTAGGGTCACTTGGCCCCCCAACTTCAGCATATTCCGAATAAGGGGCATTTAACCCTTGTGCTGCCTTCGGGTCACATGACCCAAAGGTTCATAATGAACCATCGTTGTGTTTACCCAATTTTACCCAATACAAAAACTTTTTTTTCTTTTTCTTTTAACCTTCGCAATATGGGGGGTCTGAGACAGCCATACGGTTAAAAGAAAATGCTTCACTTTGTTTTTGTTGCGGTAAAGTTGTCGCAATACGACGGTGGGTCACAACGACTGATGGGTCAGAATGACCCGAAGATAACACAAGGGTTAAACACAGGCACAACCAAGGACAGGAACATCAGCCTGGCTGACAAGGGCATAGCAGGCTCCAGGTAGTTAAGGAGGTCAAATCAAATGAGCTCCAGTTCCATTCTGTTAATTACCAGTGAGAGTGGATCTTGTAATAAGTCAACGGACTCCATACAAGCACTGATAATCAGCTTCCCCAAAGCTATAATGGGCTGCATCTTGGCTCGCAATCAGCGTGAAAAGGACTATTGGCGATGTTTTACCTAGAAGGTCACTTATAGTTGGTGCCGTCTCAGCAATTGTTTTTCTAATGGTATTGAACACTACTACTGCCATAGGTAACAGTTTAAAATTGTTCCACTGAATCTGGTAAACAAATGTGTGTGAAATGGAATTGAGATTACCCAGCAACAATAAAAACGCCTGTATGCCATATTTCCGTCTATCTCAGAACAACATGCACTTGCGTCTGTCAACCTTTAACGTCTCATATCCCGTGGCAGAATATTGATACGCTGACAGATGTTTGATGTTTGAAAGACTTTGTCAGATGATGTTTTTCCATGAAGGAAATTGCACCTTGTGTTTGTGCGTGATATTAAATTCGGTTCCATTTTGTTGGAGAGGCTTTTTCTATGGAACTGCGTCATTTGGCACGCGGCTCCATAGATGAGCAGAGATCTGAAGCCTTTGAGGCAAAATGTGGGAACGGTTTGAGACCCAACACTTAAATGAATCTTTTGGGGGGGGGGGGGGGGGGAGTCGGCAAGGTTTAGTTCCTCTCACTGTCTCATCTCAGGTTGCTTGCAGACATGGCTGAGTGCCTGTGTATACCTGTATGCATGAGAAACATGTTATATACCAGACCAAACACATAACACTCCTCCCCCAACAGACACACACACACCTATTGTGATGGCCATCCTGGTCTTGTCCTAATTGGCAATTAAACAGCGCTCACAAAGCAATCAGACAGCGAGCAGGACAGCTGGGGCGCGCGGAGAATGAGCTTGTTTAGAATTCCAACTGTGCCAACTTTCTTTGCTCCATTGTCGAAAGGGAAGAATCCTAATGAAGGTGGATGGGAAGGCAGCTTTTGTTGTTGTTGATTGTTCATTAGAACATCATGATTCTGTTGAACCGTGTTCCGTTGAATCTACCCAATGGTAAAGATTCACCCTGCACGATTCAGTGTGTGATACCCCAGACTACAGAGAAGCCACAAGGGATAATAGAAAATAAGGATAAAAAAAAATAAATTATACTGTGGAAGTGGTAATATCTTGTTATACCATCCGTGTCTTTCTGTGTGTGTGTGTGTGTGTGTTTCTTCTGGTTTCTTCCCTGCTCGGTATTTTTAGAGCTAGCACTCTTTGAAGTTATTTTTAATTGTGTTGCCCGGATGGGCGATAATTAGGAAACAGTCATTAAATGTATGCATTAGCAACACTAGGGCTCAGTCACAAAGCTGCAGTTAAGAGGGAGCGTTCTCTCTCACAGCTGAAGATACTGTCGGCCTTTTCCTTTTCAAGCCTGTTATGAAGAGCCAATAAAGTCTATAATGGCTTCGTCCAGAAATCAAATCTGCCCTTTACCTGATATTCCCCACCAGTCTCAGACCTTTAAAAACCTATAAGCATGTTCTGTGGTAACACTGTCAAAGACAGCCAGGAAGAATATTTGTGATGCTGTGCAATGGATATGGAATTTCATTCTTTACTATTTCCTGTGTATTTAACTGGCATTTTGCAATCCACAGTCAAATGTATACAGTACAAGATGTTTTAATTCATTGCTCTTGGTATAAAAGACTATTCAGTATGTCAACATGCATTTCATTTAAGAGGGAGGAAAGCAAAATGCCAGGTCAATCGCCTTTTTCTAGTCCTACTCCAAAGAACAGCTTTACTGGTCCGAAATGCCTGTCTACACTTATGGCCTTTTTTTCCCTATCACATGCAGTCAACTGTATTTATGTTGGTTGTGCTGGGGACAAATACTTCCTCAAGCTTTCTCCATGGCTCTGAATGACATTGTTTTGTCCCCCCACTCAAACGCTTTCACAGTAGTCTTCAAATGTTAAATATTGGATATTTAGCCGTTTAGTCTCCTATTCCATGACATTTGGCATGCCGGTTTCACATATGACTGTAAGGAGTGTAGCAAACCACACTTAAATGTGTTCAATTTTTCTACACTGAACAAAGCACTCGGACCTCAAAAAGGCCTCTCATTTTATAATCTAAAAATGACACCGCAGCTCAACAGGAACCTTGGAGATCAGCATACACCGTCCCTAACCGAAGGGGTGGTGTTGTGGGCTGGGGAGTTCGCTGTCCTTGCAATTCTCTACTGCCTTGAAAGAAACAAGGCAATCTATTTTGAAAACACCCAAGTAGCGTGGGCCAGGCAGAACGAACCGCGGGGCTAACTCACCGCAGCAATCAGTCCCATCCTGTGGCTTTGGGCGATAAAGTGGCTACAAATCTCATTTCCCATTTCTCGCCTCCGCCTCCTCCGTGCACAGATACCAATTCCGACATCAAACGGCGTCCTCTTGGGCGCCGCGACACAGGTGGAATGAAATTAGCAGCGAGCGGACAACGTCGCCAGAGCGAAATAGAGAGGGGAAAAAAAATCGACATCTCTGTTTATAGGTGTGGCTGTTTCATGTTCGGCGTGTTGTGCTTGCTGAACAAGTCAGGGCTGTCTGCATAATCAGACCATTTTAAGTGTTCAATTATAGGGGCGTGACCTCATACGCACCTGCATCACTTCAAATTACAAACACAGCTACGTTCACCCTGGCTCAGAGGTCAACACAGACGATCGAGATGGTTTCAGAGACTATGCAATCAGCCTTGATTTCACAGAAAATACAATTGATTTGTTCTGTGAGCTGCTAATGGTTCGCTTCTGAAATGTATGGAAACGAGGTGAAAGTGAAGGCCAGCCAGGAGATGGTTGCATGGGACTATATGGAAATGCTTCAATAAGGTCTGGCTGTTTGATTGCCCTTGAAGTAGATTGGCCTATTATGTGAAGGGGTTTGTTCGAGAATAAATAACGGCTTTCTGATTCTCCGTTTGTGTTTAACGTATGTTGACAAGGCTACACTTAGTCAATTTAGAACTTTTAAGAAAATGGAGAAATACTTTAGCAACAAAGGTGTTTGTGGTCTATGGGTTTGTCAACTTTTTGTCAGGAGATGTTATATCTGCCCCTTAATTTGAGGAACATGGGAAACAATTAAGGATATGTGTCGCATCCCTTCAAACCGGACAGGGGAGCTCCCACAGGCCAGATGAAGACAACCCCCCCCCCTCCCTTTCACCCCCCCCCCCCCCCGCCCGCCCTTCTCCCCTGCCCCCTTTCAGCCCCCCCCCCAACACCGCTAACAACAAACCAGCTCAATTCAATCAAGAAGGTAGAAACTGATGCTACAGGGAAATGCTAATTCCGTTCATATTGGAGCACTCGCAGACAGCAGTAAATGCAAGGACCCGTATGAGAAGAATCAAGGCCCATAAGACAACACGAACGGCAATATTATTTTCAACCTTCTCTGTCTTCTTCACTCGTCTCGTCTCTTTAGAATCATGATCAAATCCCTGTTTTGACGTTTAGTAGTTTTTTTTTGTGTGTGCGTTCAAACTTACTTCACTCTCTCCGTTTTCTGCTATTCAAACAACGGTTAGTCGGAGGGAAACTACCTTCATGCTTTCTTTTGCTTATCCCCTCCTCCTCCTCCTCCTTCTCTTTTTTTCCGCATATTTCTTCTCTCACCTTGTGTTTTCAGGGCTGTGGGAGAAGATTCTGGGGGAAACAGACTCCTCGTGGTGTGCAGTTAAATTAATAAAAACAAATGTGGTCTGCAGAGATAAAGCTCTTTTAAAGGGAGGTAAGAGCACAGACGGATGCCCAGTCCTCCTCCTCCTCCTCCTCCTCTCCATCCCTTCACCTGTACCCTTTCTTCTCCCTCCACGGAGTGTGTGTGTGTGTGTCTAAGCCTGCATCTGCACCACCACGTATGCGCACCTGTGTGTTTATATATGCAGGACTGGCTCGTGTGTGTGTGTGTTGCATTACCTTCACAGAGCACAAATCCTCCAAATCCTTTGCTTCTGACTCTCGCTGACTGTCTGCCCATTGAGACGTTCCCCAGCAGGGTCCAGCCTGCTCAGTGACCCGAGAGGTGTGTGTGTGTGTGTGTGTGCGTGAGGTTGGAACAGGCCCAGAACATGCCTATTTCACTCTTAGTCTACGAAGCACCAGGCTCCAATGGATTAACTCTGTGTGTAGGTCTGCTGGGTTTTTGCATGTGAGATTAAATGCCTGTATTCTGTTTTCTCTGTGTGTGTGTGTGTGTGTGTGTGTGCCAATCTTGAGTGTTAAACCAGCAAGCTCATTTTACCCAGGCGGACTATATACCAGTATTTATCTGTATGTGATACTCTATTCTGTATCCACCATACATAGTACACACACAGAAACACACACACGCACGCACACAAGTTAATGTTATCAACTGTTCAAACACATGAAGATTGTTCCATTTACATTTTTTACATTTATTCATTTAGCAGACGCTTTTATCCAAAGCGACTTCCAAGAGAGAGCTTTACAAAGTGCATAGGTCACTGATCATAACAACAAGATCATCGCGAGTAGCCAAAACATGAAGCACACATTGTGAACAACCAAAGTAAGTGCCAAAGGGAAGAACAATAAGAGCATGTAGTTAAACAAGTTACAATTAAACAACATGAACCGCTATAAGTGCAAGTGTACCTGTGGAAAAAAGCAAGCAACAGTAATAAAAACAATATATCACAGCGAGAACAAAAATTTAAATCAGTTACCACTAACCACAAGAGCAACAAGTCTCTAAGCAAGAGTCATTGTGATCCTTGAGGAAACTAACATCGGGTCAAGCGAACCATTCCTAAGTACCGTTGTACTCCCGGAACAAGTGCGTCTTGAGCCTTTTCTTGAAGGTGGAGAGACAGTCAGTGTCTCTGATGGAGGTGGGGAGTTGATTCCACCACTGGGGGGCCAGACAGGAGAAGAGCTTGTGTTGGGACCGGGCGGTCTTGAGAGGTGGGACCACCAGGCGGTTGTCTGAAGAAGACCGTAGGTGACGGGTGGGGGTGTAAGGCTGCAGGAGAGACTTGATGTAGACGGGTGCAGTCCCGTTCACTGCTCGGAAGGTCAATACCAGGGTCTTGAATCTGATACGGGCCATGATAGGTAGCCAGTGGAGAGAGATGAGGAGCGGGGTAACATGGGAGCGTCTGGGTAGATTGTAGACCAGGCGGGCTGCTGCGTTCTGAATCCTCTGAAGATGGCGGGTTGCACATGCTGGGAGACCAGCATGTACATTCTCATTCCTTGTCAGTAATGTTCCCGATACAGTCCTTTCCTCTTACATTATCGTCAAGTCTGATTACTGTTTGATTATCGTTTGTTCAAACTGAGCAGGACACGGAAGTCAACAATTTCATCACTTTTACCTCATGCTGGCACACCAACGCTCTGAACGTTTTCTCATGTGTGGGAATGTCAGTGGTCTGTAATCGTGTGCCCAAACTCAGGTAATGTCTGTGTTTGTGGCAACCCTTTGTTCTGTGATTGAGAAGGAAAGGAGTGAGTAAACTACCTACTAATTTGGCACCTGCACAGAAAGAAAAAAAAAACACGTGAACAACATCCTTTCTCTCTTGCAGACCCAAGCCACATCACACACACGCACGTCATACACTCCAGGACACGCTGCCCTCCCACATTAGAAAGATCCTGCGTCCTTCTGAGAAATCGCCCGCCCAGGGATCAGAGGCTGCGCTCTGCTTCATCTACCCCAGGGAGCAGCGCAACAATCACCCCCCTACCGGCCCCCGCGTCCGTCACACCTGACCCTCTTTATCACCACCGTCGCTGCTGTGTGGTTAGTCATGCACTCTCACACACACCCACACCCCCACCCCCACACACACACACACACACACACAGCCGCAGGGGGAAGGAAGAATACACATTAACAGACCAACTGATCTACACGTCGCTGCCCCCCCCCCCCCATGCTGGTCTGTCAGTCCCCCCCCCAGCTCTTCTCACATTCTCACAGGTGTCCCTCACCCACACTCAGAGCAGGAGGGTGCCTGGAACAAAAATGCCCATGTGCTTCCCCCTTATAGTGGATCTTCATCCTTATGAAAGATGTGATGGTTTGGACGGGTCTTCCAGACCGGCCTACCACATCGACACAAAACTAAACACATTTCACATCTACACTCAAGTTCTCGTGTGACTACATACAGCTATTGAGATTAAATGCATGATTGTATTTTTTGGCTGTTGCAGAACAAGCCAACCTGGCTGGAGAGCTATTTTGCAAATATTGCTTGATAAATAAATAAATAAAAACATACCTTGTGTCACAGGTGTTGTCGTGTCGCTCATAAACACCCTTTAGCTACGCCACTGAACAGGTAGCTTTCTGATAGCACAGGTGGGCGGTATTTATACCAAGGAGTGATTTTAACCACATCGACTTGATTACACTAGCAACACGGGTACATTCTCACCACGCTTTCATGTTGAGACCTTTAGTGTGTGTGGGAGGTAATGTTTACAACGTTCAACTCAGCCTGCCAACTGTCTCTTATCGACAACAACAGACCTCATCGGTCGCAGTCAAACAACCTGGCTGGGAGTAGCTGTGAGAGAGGCCCGTCGCTGACCGCCCCACATAGGCCAACCAGCCTTCCGGGAGATTCTCCCTCGGTGCTCCTGTTGTCGGCCCGCAGTCCCAGACCATCTGCAGGTGCAGGCCTCAGGTAGTCCAGGAGAGTGAAGTTGACTGACCGTCTGAGACTTCGACGTTTTGTTACCGTCCGACAAAGGATGACTTGATGTCTCCCTGTGGGTATTGATCCCTTAATTGCGTGTTTAGGTGTAAACAAGGATCAATGCTGCGCTGCGGCAACAACAGAGACTCATAGGCTCTAAATGAATTAGCCCAAATAACAAGCGCAGCCCCTGGTGAGATGGACGGGGCCTGGGAGGGGAGAGGGGAGGAAGGGGGGAGGAAGAAGGGTACTGATGGGACATTTAGCTGCAGGAGAAGAACTAATGGAGCTGGCTAAGAGAGAGAGAGAGAGAGAGAGAGAGAGAGAGAGAGAGGAAGAGAAAGAGGGAGAGAGAGAGGGGAAGAGAGAGAGAGAGAGGGGGGAAGAGAGAGAGAGAGGGGAAGAGAGAGAGAGAGGGGAAGAGAAAGAGAGAGGGGAAGAGAGAGAGAGAGGGGAAGAGAGAAAGAGAGAGGGGAAGAGAGAGAGAGAGTGGAAGAGAGAGAGAGAGAGAAGGGGGAAGAGAGAGAGAGAGGGGAAGAGAGAGAGAGAGTGGAAGAGAGAGAGAGAGAGAAGGGGGAAGAGAGAGAGAGAGGGGAAGAGAGAGAGGGATGAATTGAAGTGCAAATGACATTCCAGAGTGTGTGCATGCAGGGTGGATGCGTGGAAGAACAGTGCAGTAGCTGTGGCTGTGTGCTTATGCACTTTTTGCACGGTCGGAGTATTCACGATGCGCAGGATATCACGGCCGCCAGAGACTGATGATTTTCAATCAGCATTTGAAAACCGAACATAGCGATTGTGGAGTTTTAAATTGTCGCACCGACAAGATCCTCTTCGCCCACTTGAACGGCTGCAGTCAGTTAAGCACGCCACACCCATCTGAGAATATCACATGAGCGAGAGAACGACTGTCTGGGCTGAACAGACTACTGGGAACACTTTTCAGAGGCTCATGCAGTCATGTTTACAAAATAGTCATTCTGGGAATTAATTAATTGTATTTTTTCCTCTAAGCAGCTAACACATTTGCTCAAAACATATGAGTCTCTTGGCTTGGATTAGAGTAGAATAGATACTCTGTGGGAACCCTTAGTAGCCTGATTCCCCACAGACAAACAAAGGATTTATCCGTTTCGCTGTTTGATATCGATGTGGATCAACACATCGAGTAACTCGGCAGAAGAATAATCCACATTGTTTGTTTTTCCCTTTTTTCCAATCAAGCTTTTCAATTCCGTCCCTGAACCACGGCATCTTGCTTTCATTCCAGGTGTCCCACATTGTATTTTTCACAACACTGCTATAGGGGAAAGGGAACACTTGATGAGGGTAATTACAGGCTACACTAGACTAGACTGTCATTACTGTCAAGTATTCTGATGAGGAACAAGCTTGAGGATGCATTCGGCATGCGTTTTAGATGGTCGAGTCACTGATATCTTACAGACAGATACAACCATGAATTATGAAGGACTTGCATGTTAAATACTTGCATACAGAGGAGTTTGTGCCCTTTCTTGGTATCTCAACGTGCTACTGCAGAAGTCCACAGAGAATTCAGACACACGTATATACACACCCATGTATACACACACACACACACATAGACACCTGGATTCCTTTCTCAGACAGTGTGTGTGGGGGTTGAAGGGAAGTGGTCTGATTGGGGTTGGGACGGGGAGGCGGAGGGTGAGGTTCTCTTTAGCAAAGAGAATTGCTTTGAGCAGCTGAGCATCTCACCTTTCTCTCTCTTGGTCCTCTCTCTCTCTCTCCCCTCTCTCTCTCCCCCCCTCCTCTCTCTCTCCCCCCTCGCTCTCTCTCCCTTTCCCCCCTCTCTTTCTCCCCCCCTCCTCTCTCTCTCCCCTCTCTCTCTCTCTCCCTCTCCCCCCTCTCTCTCTCCCCCCTCCTCTCTCTCTCACCCCTCTCTCTCCCTCCCCCCCCTCTCTCTCTCCCTCTAACCCCTCCTCCTCTCTCTCTCCATCCCCCCCCCTCTCTCTCCCCCTCTCTCTCTCTCTCTCTCAGCTGCAGATTGATTATGGGCCAACCAGTTGGATGAAAACAACAGACCTCCAAACTTTGGGAGTAATTTCTTGTTATTGGAATTATAATGGGGTTTCCACATACGGCAATTTTTGCATTTCTGCATCCATCTATCATTCCATCTATCCATCCATCCATCCATTTCCACACCCATCCATCCAGGCTCCCTCCCTGTCAGCCTGCCAGCAAGCTCCTTCTCTTCCCTGTCCCCTGATCTTCTCCAGGGCTGGTCCAGTCCTGGCAGGCAGGCTGGTGCCACAGATGGCGGTTGATGAGGGAGACATCTCACTCTGCTCCCCGCATATGGAGGCTCTTCTCTGGGTTGAGAAGCCCTCGATCTCCCTGCATGACTGGGCTCCAGCCAAGCCCACTCTTGGTGCCTGTGGATGCTGCCTCTCTCCCTGCCTGGCCACGTGCTTTGAGCCTTGTGTACTCAAAGCCCGGCCACAAGCCCATCGCCAAATCGAAATATGACTTGACTCTTTTCAGTTGAACACGATTCAATTTAGTTTCTTTCAGATGCAAAATCCACCGTGTGCAAAGAGTCGCTCCACGTCGGACCGCTGCGATATAAAATTACAGTTGGATTATTCTATTTGAATATATATATTACTGATGGAAAAAAAAGTTTCAAGATGAGGCTGATTATTCTGGTGAAACGGAAATCAGCTAACCTCCCCAGTGGAATGTATGAAATCTTACAAGGTGTATAGTGCTTATGCATATGCAGTAGCCTTGATAGATGGAATGCATGAGGAGTTGCTCTGGGAGCTAGCTCAAACATTCAACCAATCTATTGCTCTTATGCCCATGGCATATGAAACCCGTAACTATTAGAGAGCCCACTGAAATAGATATCTGACATGGCTGCTGGCACATAGGGATATGGAGCGTAGAGTTGTGCTTCGGGGAGAGAAAGCAAGAGAGAGAGAGAGAGGACGAAGGAGGGAGAGAGAGAGAGAGAGGACAAGGGAGAGAGAGAGAGGACGAGGGAGAGACAGAGAGACGACAATGGAGATAGAGAGAGGACGAGGGAGGGAGAAGGAGAGAGAGAGAGGACGAGGGAGGGAGAGAGAGAGAGAGGACGAGGGAGAGAGAGGGAGAGGACGAGGGAGAGAGAGGGAGAGGACGAGGGAGGGAGAGAGAGAGAGAGAGGACGAGGGAGAGGACCAGGGAGGGAGAGAGAGAGACAGGACGAGAGAGAGAGAGGGAGAGGACCAGGGAGGGAGAGAGAGAGAGACAGGACGAGAGAGAGAGGACGAGGGAGAGAGAGAGGACGAGGGAGAGAGAGAGGACGAGGGAGGGAGGGAGAGACAGGACGAGAGAGAGAGGACGAGAGAGAGGACGAGAGAGAGAGAGAGAGACAGGACGAGAGAGAGAGAGAGAGGACGAGAGAGAGAGAGAGAGGACGAGAGAGAGAGAGGACGAGAGAGAGGACGAGGGAGGGATGAAAGTAAAGTGATATCAGTTGCGAGTGAGAGAGCTTCCGAGACGCGTTGGCGTTCATAAAGTTTTAGGGAGACGTTAAAACCCGTTGCTTGTTTATGATCGTGGAGGGAGCGAGATCGAGAAATTAATTAGGCCGCCAAAGCCATTGTGAGGATCCATTATTAATTTTCTAAGCTTTGTTAGCGTCGCGGGCGTAATGATCATGTGAGGATAGCTCTCATCGGAGAACAAATTCACAACAGCGATGAATTTCGACGAATTGGTGCACCTTGGAGAGAAAATGAAAGGATATTGTTTAAACGATAACTAGGGAGAAAAGATAGGGATGGAGTATAAATGGATGGATGGGTAAAGGAATGGAGGGGAATAAATGAGCGATGTATTTAGTGGAGAGTGCTTGAGAGATAGGTGGGTCGGAAGCCCTTACGATTGAAGGAGAATGTGAGGCACTCAGGAATAAGTCCTATTAAGAAGTGTTTTAGAAATGAAAGGGGCAATATACATACAATCTCTCTGTACACACAGGACACACACACAGTACTCTCACACATGCACACAGACACACACATTACACACACATGCTGACACACACACACACACACACACACAGTAAGCAGGTATCCATGGGGACAGAGTGTACCATTAGCAGATCATTTCCCTTTCCGCTCTGCCGGTCTCTTCTCTGCCATACCTCCACTGTCAGCCATGCCTCTGAGGATTAGAGGCAGGCCTGCCTCTGAGGATTAGAAGGAGAAGGAGAGAGAGAGGGGTGAGAAAGAGAGATGGAGAGAGACAGGGTGAGAGAAACGGAGAGACCGAGAGAGAGAGATAGAGAGAGAAAGAGAGAGAGAGAGAGAGAGAGAAAGAGAGACAAACTGTAGAGAGAAAGTGAGAAAAAGAGCAAGAGAGACAGTGTGTGTGTGTGTGTGAGAGAGGAAGAGAGAAATGGAGGAAGAGAGGGCTAGGAGCTAGACTTAGAGCAAGAGTGAGAATCAGGCTTTGGTGCTGGGAAAACGGTTTGGTGTTAAATTGCATTGAAACCTTCATGGCCCTTGTCTGTCTGAGAAGCTGTGATTATTAGGCCATTTTAACCTCCACTACTACAACTATCGTCCCAAATGGCCTCTCGAAACGGAAATGGCACAGAGCAAGTTGAAATGGTGACATTTTAAATTACACCTACACCACAGTGTCTAAAAACCCCCTGAACAAACTAGGTCACCCCAAAAGGATCTGAATAGCAGCACTGATTAAAAGAACCATACCTTTTAAATACATGGGAAAAACAGACACATTTAATTTGACATGAATCGTAAACACATCAAATAACTGAAACGGATTTCTCGCTGACCAGAGCTGGTCAGCGTTTGTGATAGGGTTAGGGTTAGGAGAGAGAGGGCTTCCTCCATGCTCTGCCCTACATCTCTGACTGTCCTCCTCAGCTCCAAGACCCAGAGAACAGGAGCCCCCACCAGCTCCACCGTCAGCCCAGATAAGGCCTCCCCTACGGGGGCTGAGGACGGGGAAGGGTGGGGGGGTGGTGGGGCTTGGGGACTGAGGGGTAGGCAGAGGGAGGAGGGGCGAGCTAAAGGGTCCACAGTCCGCCGAAGGAGAGATGGAGCGGGGGGAAACGGAAGGCGAGAAAGATGGAGGTATTCCTCGATGACCTCAGTTTAACCCACACACACACCTGAAGTCACACACACACACACACACACACACACACACACACACACACACACACACACACACACACTCTTCATGCTTCTACCAGTCTTCTCTGTGTGTGATGCCAGAGGCAACAGGGGGGTTCATTGCGACATTATAGTGGGGGGGCATCACAAGACTAGAAAGCCTCGAAATTACGCCACGATGCAAAAGATTGTTTCAGCTCTGGTGGACAACATGTACACATGAACACACACAAACAAACAAATAAATGTATGCCACACAGACACACACAATAACGGAGTATTTGCTAGTCTGGTGACTAGGCCCGCATCACAGAGAAAGCCCGATGGCAACAGCGAGCAGGAGAACTCAGTTTGACCCTGTCCAGAGACATGGACACATTACATGGAACACAGACACAGCAGGAACGACATTAGTTCCTTAACTGCTCGGACAGAAATTGAACTGGCCAAATGTCAACCATTCTCAACCATTCCTCTACCAAATAAATGTCTAACATAAACCTCAATATCATGACAAAGAAGATAAAAATAGATTTATGTCAGCCTTGGAGTGCAGTTCAAATCCATCACCAAGTGAAAAATGTGTCTTTGAGATTTTAACATCAAAAGATAGCAAAACTGCTGGAAAGAAGACACTGATGTATCATTGACAAGAGATCGACTAGCACACTCAATCGTTTATTTTTTATTTCTATGTATCAGCTGCTTTCTAGATTTTCCACCGGTTCACCTGCGCCAGTATTAGCACTGTAACCCAGCAACACAGTCCATCAACCATGACATACCCAAGTGGAGTATCTTAAAATCGACTTCAATGTATTAAATGACTTGAGATTAATACATTCTTTATAGTTATCTTTTTAGACACAATTGGCAAGCAAAAACGTGTTTGGGATTCAATGTTGTTCCAAGTACAGTTGCAGGTGTTTTGTAGTTCTTTGTCAAGTTTGTAGTTCTAGGATGTTCGTAAGAAGGTCAGTGTGAGGGAAACAAATAGGAAATGATAGGTTAGGGTTATTAAAGACCAAAGCCTTAGACTAGCATTAGCCGTAATCCACACGTGGAATGGCTAAGCTTGCCAGACATCACACGACATCCCGAACACGTGCGATTTGAGATCCGTGCTAGCTCTGTGGTGTATTTAGACATGCGTAGGTGCTAACGGTTTTGTTTTGTACAAAGGAGAACATATATTCACCTAGTATTGACAAAGTGAACGCGTTTGTGCGGAATCATGCCGCTCAAATCCTCAGGAACGAGGCGCAGCCCAAGCAGCGATGCCAATCTACACCTGTGATGTTCAATGAAGGAAGACAGGTCTCTGGGTGTGTTTGTGCACGATACCCTGCAGACCTTTGCCAGCGCTGATGCCACAGTGGGGTGGCAGACAGGGTCAGAGTCGGCACAGGCAGCCTGTCAAGCAGCGAGGTAGCCCGCTGAAGGATTCTGGGAATAGAAGCTTTGCGCCAGCCCAGTGGAGCGACAGACACTCTGGCCTGATGCCATGCGTGTGTGAGACAGGTGCGAGCCCTGTCCGTCACTCACATGTCACACACACACACACATTCTGTACACACTATACACCAAGCATGCTACACACACACGCACACACACCCTGTCAGCATTATTTAAAAGGGAGAAAGGTACAGTCAGTGCTGAGAGATGAATCTTGTGAAGGTAGGAGAGGGCAAAAAAATAAATTAAAAAATGAGGAGAACAAAAGAGGAAATGTACACCTTGTAAAACAGTCAAAAAAACTTGTGGGAGAATGTGTAAAACACGACAGAAACAAGACCTAATATCAATACCTAAGTCAGCACTTTTTTTTCCCTTTCAACCCTCCATCTTTACCCCCTTTTTTCTCTCTGTGCCCCCCAGCTTCCCCGTTTCCATGTTCACCCCCCCAGG
Organism: Osmerus mordax; assembly: GCF_038355195.1. Classification (NCBI taxonomy): domain Eukaryota; kingdom Metazoa; phylum Chordata; class Actinopteri; order Osmeriformes; family Osmeridae; genus Osmerus; species Osmerus mordax. Next base: position 11,678,925 of record NC_090067.1, read on the forward strand.
AGGCAGAGGATTGGCTCCGCCGCGAGATAAAAGAACGTTCCCTTCTTCTTTAATCTCTTTTTGGAGGATTTTCTATTTTAGGACCTTTTTCTTCGCACCTAAACCTGCTTTCGTCTTCCTGTGTCCCTCCCTTCATTTCTCCTTTCTTCCCTCCACCGTTATTATCTGACTCTTGCTTCTTTTACTGTTCCTCTCTCCCAGTTTATCCCTCACCTCTCTCCCCCTCCCTTCTCCTTTTCCCCTGCTCCCCCTCCATTTTCTTTATCACATGTATATATATGATTTGGCGAGATGAAACGAAGCAAGAACTGAGTCAATTGTTCAGACATCAAGACTCCCAAGACAGATACACAAGAGATAGAGCCAGCCAAAGGATGGATAGATATAAACATGATTTTTTTCCAGTTCCAATAAATTGACTTCCCTGAGAATGGTCAAGTGCAAATGATGCGACAACAGTAAAATGTTATGACATGTTTCTCCCCCCCCCCCCCCTTGTCGACCTCTCCTCCATCCCCTCCATCCCTCCCCTCCATCCCTCCCCTCACCTCCCTCCCCTCCATCCCTCCATCCCTCCCCTCCATCCCTCCACTCCATCCCTCCATCCCTCCCCTCCATCCCTCCATCCCTCCACTCCATCCCTCCATCCCTCCCCCCATCAAACTCCCAGGCCTCCCTTTACCCCCTCCCTCCCTCCCCTCCATCCCCCCCTCCCCTCCCTCCCCTCCATCCCCCCCTCCCCTCCCTCCCCTCCATCCCTCCATCCCTCCCCTCCATCCCTCCACTCCATCCCTCCATCCCTCCCCTCCATCCCTTCATCCCTCCCCTCCATCCGTCCACTCCATCCCTCCATCATCAAACTCCCAGGCCTCCCTTTACCCCCTCCATCCCGCTCTACCTGTCCTACTTAAAGTCTGGTATACAGAGTACTTCTTGTGGGGTGGCGTGTCACAATCCACAATCCCATACCTCTGTGCTCCATGGTGATTGAGGGTTCATACAGTGTGGCTGCCTCAGAGAAGCTGGCCCCTAGCTAGCTGTGTTACTGCCAGGACTGACACTGGTTACATAAGGTGCACTGGAGTTAAATGAAGGAATCACCAGGCCTGACTATAGCATCATCTTTTCCATGTCCTCAAGTACTTCACTAGATACACTTTGGAAAGAACTTTAGGTTACAACATAAGATTGTGTGTGTGTCAGAGAGAGACAGAGTGGTGAGTGCATGCACGTGTACTCACATACAAAAAACGAAAAAACATTTTAGTTTGATAATAGTTTCTGATCTTCTCAGGAGAATTGGTGGGTTGTGTAACTTCAGCGGTAAATGTCAAACCGGCTGTCTTGCTGGATAATGGAACTGGCTCCTTGAACTTAATCACATATCAGTACATGGCAAATTACATTACATAATGTTAATACATGTTTTTTAAGATACACAGGGTACATCTTCGGAGATGCATCAGTGCAGATCTTCTGCTTATTTTTGTATTGTCTGTTGTACTGTCTGTCTGCTTGTCCATCCTTTCATCCATCCATTCATCCATCCCTCCATTTGTCTATCAATCCATCCATCTGTTTATCAATTCATCCCTCCATCCAGTCCTGTTCAACACACATACTGTATACCTTCATCCACACCTCCATCTATACATCCCTTCGGTTCATCCATCCATCCCCATTTGATATCCCACATTCTCTTTCACTAAATATCCTCGCATCACTAAAGCATCACAGTTAAGGTTGTGCATTGAGTGACATGGCTTGTGTCTGTGTCTGTTGAAGATGGATGATTAGAATGCATGTGTGGGTGCATCAGATGGTGGGCTGAACTGAGCTTTGACTTTCAGTGTTGCCTTGCTTCCTCCTCCCTCTCCTCTTATAAGTGGTTTTGTTTCCCTCTCTCACTTCTGTTGTTTATCTCCCTCTTTGGTGTTGTTCTCCTTTCATTTCAATCAAAGACTCCCCTATCGTTCTCTCTCTCTCTCTCTCTCTCTCTCTCTCTCTCTCTCTCTCTCTATCACTAACTCTCTCTCTCTCTCTATCACTAACTCTATCTCTCTCTCTCCTTCAGAAGTTTCCCACTCTCCCTATCTTCTGTCTCTCAACAGGAGAGCTGCATCGAGATCCAGCTGTCATTCTCTCTTGTGTGTGTGTGTGTCGCACACCCCCTTAGCTCACGCTTTCTGACCTTAGCCTGAAAGGACGCAGTAAAAGTTTGATTGGTGTGTTATTCTGCATTTATCACATGATAGGAATAATGATGTCATGTTACTTTAATAGAGGAGCGTGCTCATGAATAGTTATGGACACAGGCTTTTAGATATGAAAGAACACATGGACCTGGATTTAAAGCAGAGATAAAAGCTAGCCATGTTTACAACCTGGGAGATGGTGCCTTGCATATCTAAGCAGCCCCTCACACACACACACACACACACACACACTCCCACGCACACTCCCACGCACACATGCACGCGCCCACACACACACACAGTCCCACACACACACACACTCCAACGCACACTCCCACGCACACATGCACGCGCCCACACACACACACAGTCCCACACACACACACTCGCACACACACACGCTCCCACATACACACACACACACTCCCACGCACACATGCATGCGCCCACACACACACTCCCACGCACACACACACGCTCCCATGCACACACAGGTCCTTAACTGACACATCAGCATCCTAATGTCTGGCCACAGCGCTGTCTAATCCCTACAGGCACACACACACACACACAGACTCTCTCACACACACACACACAGACTCTCTCACACACACACAGACTCTCTCTCACACACACACACACACAGCTGTCCGACGGCTAATGAACATAGGCAGGCGTTATTTTACACAGCCTTGAGATGACTGTGCTCCCTCTGTATAATCTCTCCATTAGTGATTTGATTTTTCAGAAGACTCAGGATGGGAATTTAATAGGCTGGTGTATCTGCTCCACACAAAAGAGAAGCTAACAGAGTATAGACAGAGGTAAGGCTCCTGAATAAATGACCTTTCAATTATTATGGGACTTGGGAATTCACAAGTTTGAAGAGTTTACTTGTTAGGGCCGACTATCACAACAAGAAAAAAAGAAGAAAATAAACTGACATTCTGTTAAGGTGTTGATTTATACATCTCAGTCTGGAGTAACATTTGCGTTCTGCTTAGGATTTACATTTAGTCATTTAGCAGACGCTTTTATCCAGAGCGATTTAACCAAACAGAACCGCTAAAGTGGATGCTGCTCATTCTCTGGCAGTGCAGAGTGAGGCCTGAACACTGTTTAGGTCAAAAGTAAAACAAACTGGGACAACAAGAGAAGCAGCTGAAGGTATGAGAGAGAGAGAGTGACTGAGCGAGGTACGGAGAGAGGAGAGAGGGAGAGAGGAGAGAGGGAGAGAGAGAGAAGCTGTGATAGAGAAGATATAGAGGTAGAGAAAGAGATACAGAAAGATACAGAGCGATACGGAACAAGAGAGAGATACAACAGAGAAAGAAAAAGAGATACACAGAGATATACAGAGAGCGAGAGACATACACAGAAACAAACACAAAGAGAGAGAAGGAGAGGGAGAGAGATACAAACAGGAAGAGCTCATTATTATACCTAATGCTCTTGAGTCACTTATCACCAAGAAGCAGACCAGGTGTGGGCGACCATTACAAACGCAGGAGAGGTATGGAACGATAATGTAGGCCCCCCAGGGCTCCCCAAAGCCTACACTCCCCCCATCCCCAACGCCTCCTCTTCACAGGGACGGGGGAAACACCTGGAAAAAGCAATTACAGAAGAAGAACGACAAAGAAAATGACTAGACAACAGCATGGCTAATTAAACTGGAGGACAGCTAGGTGGCAAGACTTCAGCATAAAACCAAGCTGGGGGGGGGGGGGGGGGGGGCAGACGTTACAATAAGGCGTAGGATTTGGAGATTTGAAGACCATGTTGAAAGGTGTGACCCAGTTTAGAGCAAAAGAAGGGAAGTGAAGGTACTCTTGCTGGGTAAGAAAAATATATACACTAAACTTGCAATCACTCCATGGCATGGTGGGGTGTTTAACTGTGTTTGTAGATGTCTAACCATGTGTATATGTGCTTATGACCTACGTGTCTTGCCTTGTGCGTGAGTGTGTCTGTGTGAGTGTGTGTGTGCTCGAGTGTGTCTGTGTACTGTGTATGGCACACAAGGGCACAGACACATACACTGTTTGCGTTTGTGTTTCTGTCCTCGGTGTCTGTGCCCTTGTGTGTGAGGGTCTGTGTGTGTGTGTGTGAGTGTGTGTGTTGTGACATGGCGTCAGGCCGACCCCCTCCGCCCTGTACAGACGGCATCACACCTGACGAGCAGCGGGAGATTACTGGCCTTAATTGGCATAACGAGCCTGACAACAGGAGGGCTGGTGTCCGTCAATCAGAGGTGAGGGGGGGAGGAGGGCTCACACTGGCTTTGTACGCCTTCTGCAGGGAGGATGGAGCGGGGAGAGAGAACCCCTTTAATGAGCTATCTCCTCTTAACAAGACAGTCATTTAAAGCTATTTAGCCAGGGACAGTGAAGGTGAATGTCCTCTTTTCACACACACGCACGCGCACGCGCACGCGCACGCACACGCAGACACAGACACAGACACAGACACAGACACACACACACACACACACACACACACACACACACACACACACACACACACACACGCACACACACTCTCACTCACTTGAACACACACACACACACACCTGGGATTTATCAGTCTACTGTACACACAGGTGGTGTTTCCTGGTTGACCCATGTCTCCACACTCCACACTTATCCTAAGTGACAGGGAGGGATTTAAACCTGAAACCTCTTGGTCTGCAGTCAAGTGTTCTACCCACTGAGCTGCACCCTTCTTCAGCCAGACAGGCAGGCTGGCTATACAGGCAGAGTATCAGGGCTGCTGACCGAGGGAAACGGTCCCAGCCAGAGATGGAGCCTCGCCCAGGTGAAGGTAGACGCTCTCTCTCACTGTCTCAAGCCCTTCACACACGCTACAATGAGAACAGCTACAATGAACATTTGTATCCAAATCATTTCAGAGCCCAATGAAGACTACATTTGACCAAGCTGACAGTTACAACTCAATTCAGCTCCAATATTGGACTTTGGGCATGAAAAAACATCATCACAGACACAGAGAGAGAGAGAGAGAGACAGAGAGAGAGAGAGAGAGAGAGAGAGAGAGAGAGAGAGACAGACAGACAGACAGACAGACAGACAGAGAGACATAAATAGAGAGAATCAGAGTAGATCAAGAAGATCTGATCCGTGTTTTGAGTTGACACTTCTGCTATTTCATCCCAGTTGTATCTGTCTGTCCTGGCGTGTGTTGACACGTCTAGACGAGGCACATGACAGAGATCCAGACAGGCTGTCCAGCAGGACGCAGCAGGCATGGCCGTCCACACCGGGGAACATGGCCGTGGAAGGAAATGCCGGGTGTCAATATTACCCACGTCTTCTCAGCGCATGTCTGCCAAGAGCAGTTATCTTGTCCTCATCCTTACTTGTCATGAGTCTCGGTCTCTTATCGCTTCTGCTTAAACAACACGTGCACACACACACACACACACACACTCATGCACTCTCTCTTTTTCTTACACATGCATGCACATGCTGTCTTTTTCTCTTTATCTCTCACACACACACAGACTCTCTCTCACACACTCACACGCAATGTTTATCTTTCTCTCTCTCTCTGTCTCTCTCTCTCTTATTCACTCACTCACTCACTCACTCACTCACTCACACACACACACACACACACACACACACTTATTCACACATGCACACACTGTCATTATGTCATACTGAATGTCTGCATGCTATTGGAATTGTATGGGAGCAGTCTACAACCAGGCAACATGTGCAATACAAGGGCTTTCCCTTTAAGCTTGCAGAACACATTCTTAGAGAGGGGAGAGAGAGATAATAAGTGAAAGAGAGGGAGGCAGCGGGAGAGGGAGACAGAGAGAGAGAGCGAGAAAGAGAGAAGCCAGAGAGAGAGAGAGAGAGAGAGAGACCAGGTCTCTGAATCTCATTCAGTCTCCTATGTAGCTGGTTAACAGTTCAGCATTACATCTCTTTTCGAATTATCCGCTAACAGGCTAACAATGAAAGGGTCGGCCCTGCCATCCTGGTTATCCTCTCCTCCCCTAATGAGACGGCTATTGGCTGCTCCGACACCGCTCCCACCCTCTGACTGTCTCCCCTCTGCTAATTAGCAATTTACACGTCCACTTCCCCACACCACACCAACGCTTCTTCTCCCGCTCAATATGATATCCTGAGTCAGGCTGTCGTGATTGGCTCCACATGACACAGACCGGGAACTGTCACAACTTCCTAATCAAGTGACCTTGGAAACCAATCTGGACAATGTTTGGCCACTAGAATTGATGGGAGGAATTAGAGGCAAACAAAGTGGACTGCGATCCAGCATGGGGGCTTCTGATTGGACCGTGCAGGTATACGTTTAACAGGATGTGTCACCTGGGAATACAGCGCACATGTAGCGCCCAGATTACTAACCAGCTGCAGACAAATTGCTTAACAAGCAATTTAGAAGGCACCGTGTCTGGCAGAAATATAGCCACATGGTCTCCTACTTTTGGGGAAGACTGATTGCTTCTTTTATTGATTAAAACGGAGTGCTACAGAATATTGCAGTTTGTTACATCACCATTCTGCGTCGATATAATACACCACAGGTTGGTTCATAAACCAACGTATATCCTTTTTTTCTGCTTTTAGAAACATGGCACACACAACCCCCCATGCACAAACCCAGACAAAGCACACACACAATACTTTCTCCACATGAACAAAGCCACTTGTCACAGTGAAGAGTGTGTCACGGCTAAGGAGCGGGGGAGAGATTTATCGGACGGACCACTCTGCTTCCTGGTGCTTCCCCTCGTTCCTTCCCTCCGCTCTCCCTCTCCTTCCACCATATATCCACCCCCATTTAATTAGCCGGACGGGTGATAAATTTAGTGTTACGTGCAACTCACTCCTTTATTTATTTATCTCTATGTCCTCTTTTTTGAAGTAGCGCGAGCTTAGGAAGACGCAGACTTCATTATGAGGCGAGCAGAAACACAAGGCTGTTAAGCTACATGTTATTAGTTTGTGTGTGTGTGTGTGTGTGAGAGAGAGAGAGACAGAGAGAGAGAGAGAGGGAGAGAGACAGAGAGAGAGGGGGGGAGAGTGTGTGTGTGTGTCTGTGTGTGTGAGAGTGAGAGAGACAGATAGAGAGAGATAGAGAGAGAGAGAGTGAGAGAGAGAGAGAGTGTGTGTGTGTGTGTCTGTGTGTGTGTGAGAGTGAGAGAGACAGATAGAGAGAGAGAGAGAGAGAGAGGGAGAGAGAGAGTGTGTGTGTATGTGCTAGTGTAAAAGAGAGATAGATAAACTCAGGTCCTGCCAGGTTTTGTCACATCATTTAGGATTCATTGAGTTGCCAACAGCCTTGTAGCTGGGAGATGCGTGTGTTAACCTGTGGTGTACAGAACAGGTCAGCCATGCATGTCTGTGTGTGTTTGTGTGTGTGTGAGTGAGTGTGTGTGTAATAAATACAGTCTTTGCTTTTGGTTTAACAATGATAAGAGCGTGTGTCTGTATGCATGTGTGTGTGTAAGTGTGTGTTTTAAAACATGATTAGTTGCTCTCTGCTCTGTCTAGACTGAGAGTAGTAAAGTGAGTCAGACCCAGTGGAAGAATCTAATTAAACACTTACAGTGTGGTAAAACCCAGCATATCATGCCTGTATCACTCACTCGGTCGCCATTACAAATAGCACAGGGCTTTTAATGGTTACGCAGCAAATATGATATCTGCTGGATGGCTTTGACTGACCAACTATTCATGTGTTTCCACGGATGCTGTTGTACAAAGGCCTTTGTGTTCATGGTTTCTCCTCTATCGTATCCTCATGTGTTTCCTGTCACGGCGTCTCTTTTCATCCATTCATTCTCCTGTCTCTCTCTCTCTCTCTTGTTCCTTGTCTCTGAACTGGCCCTTTTCTCTTTTTATCTCCTTCGCTGGTTCACTCTTTCTGTGTGTTTGTGCTCAGGTGTGTGCGTCTGTGTGTGTGACAGAGTGTGGGATGTGTGTGTGTGTGTGTGTATGTATGCACAATGTGTGTGTGAGACAGAGTGCTGGTCAGGGTTGATGGAGAGCCATTACATTCTCGTTAGTTCAGCTCTGGTGCTCCAGGTCTGGTGCACAGCTGCCCTCTCTCCCTGGAAACCTCTCTCTCCCCTCTCTCCCTGGACACCCCTCTCTCCCCTCTCCACCCGGACACCCTTTCCTCCCCTCTCCCTCTGAACACCTCTCTCCCCCTGAACACCCCTCTCCCTGAACACCTCTCTCCCCCTGAACACCCCTCTCCCCCCTCTCCCTCTGAACACCTCTCTCTCCCCACTCCCCTCTTTCTCCCCTCCCATTCCCTCTCTCCTTTGTGGTGTCCAACCCATATCTTGCTCAATCAACTCCCCCCCCCCACACACACACACACAGACTCCTGGCATAACGTCCATGTTGGACCCAGATGTCAGAGTGTGTCTGAAGGCAGATGATTCCCCCATCTCCCCAGACTGCCCTCGCACCAGAACGCCAGGGAGTGACAGCGACAATGGGCCTCACACAGCACGTTCATTTCTCAGAGAAGTCGAAAGAAGTTTTGTGAAACTTTTTATGTCTAAAAAGCAATTGCTCTGACCTTGCTCCGTGGCTTCTTGGGTAGGTGGGAAGTGAAGATGCATTGTCATTCTAGGATGATGGCTGAAGTCACGGAGTCAGAAATGTAATGTAATATTATTCACCTGTGGCCATGTTCTCTTCAGATAGATACATCTCTCTATCTATCACTTACTGACTATCTCTCTCTCTTTCTCTCTCACACATACACACACACACACACACACACACACACAAGCACACACACATTCACACAGAGCCACACAAACTCAGCACAGGGAGACATACACACAGACACACACACTTCTCATCGCACTAGTCTTCACAGCATTCTCATTCAAATTCAGAGGCAAACAGACGTTTGGAGGACAAGATTGCCTCTTTTTATCACCTCCAATACATTTACCGCAGCATGCCTGCAGCAGCTTTATCTTAATGACATCTATCCCTGCTACTGATCTCAAAGGCTTTATACAGCCTCACATCTTATACCTAGCATGACGCTAGCCCTTTCCACCCACTGCTACGGTTGTGTGTGTGTGTGTGCATGTGTGTGTGCGTGTGTGTGTGTTTGAGAAAGCAGGGGACAACTGGGGAGAAAGAGAGAGGGGAAAATGTTGAGTGTTTCTGTGCCACCCCTTATAATAGATTTGTTTATTTTCGTACAATATCCACATGAGTCATTGACAAATATTACCTCCTTATCTCACATTCAGAGTAAGAAGGAGGACTCGAAAGGATGTCGTACTTCCTGTTTATATGTGTCTAACTTAAACCCATAATCCATCATCTTTACATTTACATTTAGTAATTTAGCAGATGCTCTTATCCAGAGCGACTTACAGTAAGTACAGGGACATTCCCCCCGAGGCAAGTAGGGTGAAGTGCCTTGCCCAAGGACACAACGTCATTTGGCACGGCCGGGAATCGAGCCCAATACCCTCACCGCTCAGCCACCTGACTCCCATCTTTACCATAGTGTACATGCAGTCTGTTGCGCAACTTTGTGTTTGCCGGCACCTGTAGACGGTATGTGTGTGTGTTCGTTCAATGTACTGTAAAATACATCCTCTACATTCCACAAATCTGTTATTGGATTATACCAGGTCAGCCAGGGACACGATCAATAGGTAGGAACTCAGTGTGTTCTCTCAGTTTTTCCTGGATGGATTTGTCCGGGTTTGAGATTGCAATCAGTGAACGCAACAAAAACATTTTAACACTAGACGTGCCGACAGACGGTCATTTCACAGCAATGAAAAGAAAAATACACCTATCTCTGCCTTTGATAACATTGAGCAGATGGCATCTCCCAGATGGAAGGAATAAGAGTTTCTGCACTCCCCAAAAGAAGGCAGACCTGTTGAGATATTATCCTCGAAATTCGATACATTAGTGGTACAATTAAACATTAATGACCTGAGTAAATTCCAGTTATACTGTCATAAACTGGCGAAGCAGCTCATAGTTCATGTCATCTGCCACCTCGTAACTTTCTATTGTTTCTGGCAGCAAGAATGTTATAGAACATTGCAATTGTTTCATTTTTCTTTGTTGTATGTGGGTTTACAAACACGTACCTGTAGAGATATGACATGTATCTACTATACAAACGTCTCATCTTTGTTTAATTTGGGAAAATGTTTATGATCACTGTGTCAGGTAGGTCACCTCCTTTTCTTGACTCGTCTGTTTAAAACAGGCAGAGGAAGGATGCACACACGCACACACACACACACACACACACACACAGTACAGCTCTGGGCTGGAAACAGCTGCAGCAGGAAACAGTTTAAAGCCGCAGACGGGACAGAGTGATGCCCAGGGGAAGAGCTACTTCACCAACACACATCATGGCCACGTTCCACCTCCCGCTCTGGGCCCTTCACCATCCTCCTCCTCCCCTGGACACGTGCCATACCTGCCCCTTGGCTGCTCTACCTTCTCGGCTGCGGAACAAGATGGCAGACTGTCTAACGGCCCTGATTCATCATCTGTTAGGATAACGTGGCCTTCTCCCCCGACGTTTTGATAACGGTCTGCTCAAGATGTAACGTCTGTGCTGTAGCCTGACGTCATGATTCAATTCAAATTCAATTCAAACGTTATTTTCCATCCCCGTAGAGCCTTGTGTTTAGACAGAGGCTCAAACAAACAATATAAACAATACAAAGATAATAAAAAATTATATATCATAATATTTCAACAAGTAAAAACCCACACAACTATTGTAGGAGACATATTAAATGGCATTTATCTTAAAATCCTGTTTAAAAAGGTCAATAGCAGTAGGGATAAAAGCTTTCTTGTATTACCAAAGCCTGCGTTTCAGCACCATGGACAGAGACATGGCACTGAGAGGCTGGGGCTGTGTCCGAAACTGCTCCTGGGAGTCAGATGGCTGAGCGGTTAGGGAATTGGGCTAGTAATCCGAAGGTTGCCAGTTCGATTCCCGGTCATGCCAACTGACGTTGTGTCCTTGGGCAAGGCACTTCACCCTACTTGCCTCGGGGGGAATGTCCCTGTACTGACTGTAAGTCGCTCTGGATAAGAGCGTCTGCTAAATGACTAAATGTAAATGCTCCTGGGAGTCAGATGGCTGAGCGGTTAGGGAATCGGGCTATTAATCAGAAGGTTGCCTGTTCGATTCCCGGCGTGCAAAATGATGTTGTGTCCTTGGGCAAGGGCCCAAGGTCACCCTACTTGCCTCGGGGGGAATGTCCCTGTACTTACTGTAAGTCGCTCTGGATAAGAGCGTCTGCTAAATGACTAAATGTAAATGTTCTCCCCATAGTGAATGAGAGAACAAGTGGGCGATTTCAGACGCAGCTCTAGCCTCTGTTGAAACACGACAGCGCTTCTGACTACTCAACCAATCATGTCCCAGCTACGAGACGAGGCCCACAGACACAGACTGCAGCCCCGTTCGAGACATCGATACTTTTATGAGCACGAAAATGAAGGCTTCGTCAATAAAAGCTTGTTTGCGATGTTCCTCTGATCAACCCTACGTGGCTACGGTGTTCCTAAATAATTCAAATCAAAAGTAGAGTTGTATGTAAACTTAGAAAGGATTTGATGAAAGCAAACATGCGATCCTTTCAAAAGTTGGTGGTATGGATGCAGAGATAAAACAATCACTGGAAATTCTAATCTTTCATCAGTGCTAATAAGCAGCTCATATTTGAGCTTTACATTATTTATATACAACATTGTATTACTAATAATGTCCTGCCTGAACGTTAGAAGTTTGAGTCAGCTATTATTATTTTGAAGTGTAGTTCAACACATTTATTAATAAGATCAATCTTTATACATTGTATAAATAATATAATAAGATAAATTATAAATTATAAAAATAAGATAAATTATGCATTAAACTATAGCATATTTAGCATTAGTATTCACCCTCATAGTCTTCTGTACAACGCAAGTCTATAAGTTTTATGTTAGATAGTGTGTTCGTTTCTGCATGTGGTTCTGCTTTAGCACGCAAATCGCTCTAGTAAAACCCATACACTAAGATAAATGGTCACCCTGCATAATACATTTATTCATTTAGCAGACGCTTTTATCCAAAGCGACTTCCAAGAGAGAGCTTTACAAAGTGCATAGGTCACTGATCATAACAACGAGATAGCCACAAAACATTGCGAGTAGCCAAAACATGAAGCACACATTGTGAACAACCAAAGTGAGTGCCAAAGGGAAGAACCATAAGAGCATGTAGTTAAACAAGTTAAAATAAAGTAAAAAAAATAATTTACCACTAACCACAAGAGCAACAAGTCTCTGAGCAAGAGTCATTGTGATCCTTGAGGAAACTAACATCGGGTCAAGCGAACCATTCCTAAGTACCGTTGTACTCCCGGAACAAGTGCGTCTTGAGCCTTTTCTTGAAGGTGGAGAGACAGTCAGTGTCTCTGATGGAGGTGGGGAGTTGATTCCACCACTGGGGGGCCAGACAGGAGAAGAGCTTGTGTTGGGACCGGGCGGTCTTGAGAGGTGGGACCACCAGGCGGTTGTCTGAAGAAGACCGTAGGTGACGGGTGGGGGTGTAAGGCTGCAGGAGAGACTTGATGTAGACGGGTGCAGTCCCGTTCACTGCTCGGAAGGTCAATACCCGGGTCTTGAATCTGATACAGGCCATGATGGGTAGCCAGTGGATAGTACATAATATGTACATTATATGTAATTTATTTTCTTTCTTTTTTACTTCTCATTACAAACACTTTGCATTAAAGAGTCAACAATTATGCTCTTATGCGAGGGGTAGGTGTGTGACATCTAATTGCGTTTTGCTGCTGGACTGAAGTGGTACGGTATGGTTACTCACTCTTCTGGAGGACTCTAATTAAACAGCACCTCATTTCTCCATGCTGTGCCACCCACTGACTGGCCTGCTAATTAAACGCAAGGTAATTCCATATTTATTTCAGCTATACAGAGCAGCGGGGTTCAGCATTCTGGTGATAGCCTCAGTGTGTGTGTGTGTGTGGAGGGTAAAGGTAACCTTTGAAAGCCTTGAAATGCTGGTGTTTCCCTAATGCTTCTTGAACGTTTTCGCTCCCTCCCTCCCTCCCTCCCTCCCTCCCTCCCTCCCTCCCTCCCTCCCTCCCTCCCTCCCTCCCTCCCTCCCTCCCTCCCTCCCTCCCTCCCTCCCTCCCTGTCCTGGGGCTCTGGCAATTAGCAGCTGCAGTTCCCATTTCCAGAGCCCTGGAAGGCAAGCCCTTCCCTTCCCTTCCCTTCCCTGCCCCACCCCCCCACCCCCACCCCCACCACCACCACCACCACCACCACCACCACCAACCCCCAGCTGAGCTGCAGTGAACAAATTGTGCTACATCACCGAGGTTCCATTACACTTCCGTTTAAGGTCGCTTGAGAACTTGGAGGGGGGGGACGCTGCAACAGTTTAGATCCCGGATCCCCCCCCGGATCCCCCCCCGGATCCCCGCCCCTGGATCCCCGCCCCTGGATCCCCCTCCCCCACCCTGACAAGAAAGTGAGACAGGAGCCCAGTCAGTTGCCTTTTGATCTCACAAACCCACAACCTACATCCACAGACAGACACATCCTATCTCACAAACCCACAACCTACATCCACAGACAGACACATCCTATGTCACAAACCCACAACCTACATCCACAAACAGACACATCCTATCTCACAAACCCACAACCTACATCCACAAACAGACACAACCTATCTCACAAACCCACAACCTACATCCACAAACAGACACAATCTATCTCACAAACCCACAACCTACATCCACAAACAGACACAACATATCTCACAAACCCACAACCTACATCCACAAACAGACACAACCTATCTCACAAACCCACAGCCTACATCCACAAACAGACACATCCTATCTCACAAACCCACAGCCATGCACATCCTATCTCACAAAACACACACTCTACACCCATGCATGCACATCATATTGCATAGAAGAACAGCACAGTATAACATAATTACATAACATAAGAAGTGGGGAATAGCACACATTTGACCACATGGACACACTGTCATTGGTCGAGTTTCCTAACCTGACTGTCTGTCAAATCACAGGGTGGCATACTGCAGCACAGTAGCCATTTTCTCCCCAGCTTTTATTCAGGGGAGAAGATACTGTCATGTTTAATTAGAAGTCCTCATCGTTGTGTTTAAAGAAGGCGTATGCACAAGCGTTTAAGCTCTTCAGTTCACTCAGAATTAAAACCTCACAGCCCCGGGCTCAAGCGTTCTGATATGTTTGTTCGGCTACTGCAATGACACACAAAAAGGGGGTTTATTCTGTCACGAATAAAGTCTTTTACATTTACATTTAGTCATTTAGCAGACGCTCTTATCCAGAGCGACTTACAGTAAGTACAGGGACATTCTCCCCCGAGGCAAGTAGGGTGAAGTGCCTCGCCCAAGGACACAACGTCATTTTGCACAGCCGGGAACCGAACCAGGAACCTTTGGATTACTAGCCCAATTCCCTAACCGCTCAGACACCTGACCCCCCAACTTTTACTCACACCTGGCAACCAAATACAGATACAAACACACATAAAAAGAAAAAGACAAATTCACACACACACACACACCTTTCACCAAACACAACACAGATCCACACACACACACACACACACCTTTTTACAAACAACCCACAGACACACAGCTTCAAGCAAACACACCACAGACCCATACACACACACAGACACACACACAGTCTCAAACTCAGTCTCCAGGCTAGAGAGAGGAGTCCAATTCCCAGGGAGTCTCGGAGGTGACTTTACGCTGTTACAGTTTGACATTAAACACATTAGTCTGACAACCATAGCCTGCTCTCATCCTCGAAACAGACTCACGCACGCACACACAGACTTTCTCAATTTACTTTCACACTTTACTTTCACACTTTCCTTATTAATCCAAAGTCGTTTTCTCACCTTCTCCTCATCCCTCTTCACAGACCACATATAGTTTGTTGTTTTACAAACAATATTTAATAGACAAACACAGTAAACCACATTCTGTCAAATTCCGGGGAAGACTCTAATTATAGAGAGAGAGATGCTGCGAGTAGATTTGAGGTTGTGTAAAGACACATGAATAATACATATGCCCGCTTGAAGCAACCGAGAACAGGCCAAGATATCTTCATTTCCTTGACAGCTTCCATGTTGCCTCTTCCACCCTCCCCTGACACATGCATTTGCTATAGACCTCTAACCTTCAACCTGTTCCCTGGGCAGAAGTGTCAAATATTTACATGCAAGGTCATTTACACCCAACTCTGGACAAAAACCCATTCTCAGGTACACAAACCCATCGGCTTCTACAGAAACCATATTGATGTTGTGCAGAGGATGTGCTTTACCCATCTTACTGTACTTTAGGGGCTTGTTGTTCCATTGAGCAGGAGAGAATCGTGAGTATCACGTCAAGATAACATTAAGGAGAGTAGTGGACCATTTGGAGATTCCCGACGGCGCCAATGTAGTCTGGACAACCCCATGTTGGGCCTGGCAAAAGACCCTGAGTGGTTCGGCTGTGCGTCTATTGTACTGGTGCGCAATTCAGAACCTCACGGGGTAAGAGCAGAGCTGTATGGGCTGAGAGTTAACACACACACACTCATCTATGCGCACACACTCTCTCTCTTTCTCAAACACGTATACCTTGTGTCCAGCTCTCTCACTCTACCTCCTACACATACACGTGTCTAGAATTTGTCTGTTGCACACACACACACACACACACACACACAAAAGGTTTTGTCTTTGATTCCCAGTGTCAACCTCTTCTGAGCCTTAGAATGCTGTGATGGAGAGAGAAAAAGAGAGAGAGAGAGAGTGAGAGCGAGAGAGAAAGGTGGTAAAAGGAAAAGGCCTCTCCAACTTGTTTTGGAGGACCATTCACTGATGTGGCAGATGCTAATCAATGTAATTTGTTTTTGAAAATGACCAGAAAAGCAATGTACTTCTGGTGTGTAAAGATACATGAGTATGGTAATATTATACATCATTAGAGGATTTGGAAATGGGATCCATTTATTCATGCTTTTTCAGTTGGGTTGTCAATGGAGACGTGGCTCTACAGAGGCTTCAGAAAATATAAGCACCCTTTCGCTTTTAACTCATTTTGTTGTGTAGATTGAATTGTTAATGGATAAAACTGCAATGTTTGCCCATTATTCAATACTTAATTGTCCTTAATAACAAAGTGAAAATGTGTCTAAAATATGTATTAAAAATCTAATACTGAAATCTGTCATTTACATAAATTTTCAGACCTTCACTTCAGTCATCTGTAGAAGCAGATGTTGCCATCACCGTGTGTCACCATGGCGACGGTGTGGAAGAATTTGCGATTTCCGGTGTGCTTACATTATTCACTAATCAATAGAACTAGTCATTGGATACTAGTTAGTATGTTCTCATGTAAGCTTGCTATTAATAAGAGTAGATTGTGTCTATGTGTCAGGTTAATAGATGTTCGTGATCAGGAGAAAGTACTGGGCAAACGTCCTTTGTCATGACTACAAGGAGAGCGCCAACTATGATCTCTCTAGTCTGAATGGTCATGTGTTGGGAGCTGTGAATCTCTTCCTCTGAGACTGTTGTACCGTCATTACTGCCTGACTGTCACTATCTATGTTTACATTCCTGTGCCCTATAAAAGATGGTCCTCCGGCTTTCAGAGCTGAGAGAGACATGATTGAGACCTAAGCCTGGTGTTGTGTTGTCATTTATTGTCAGAGGTCTGGTTTTCTCTCCCAATCTGCAGATTGATAAATACATATTGTACCAGCCAGATGATGAAGGGTGTAATTCCTATGCTTACTGGATGATTACTGACAAGGAGCCGTTGAATGGTACTTCAAGAGTTTCAATCGAACGTTACTCATGCAAACCCCTGTGCCAAAAACAAATCCAAAAACTCTATCCGATGAAAGCGTGGGGGCAGGAATCTGTTTTGGAAGCCTCCCTGCATGTAAAAGTCAGGGAGTCAGGTGGCTGAGCGGTGAGGGAGTCGGACTAGTAATCCGAAGGTTGCCAGTTCGATTCCCAGTCATGCCAACTGACGTTGTGTCCTTGGGCAAGGCACTTCACCCTACTTGCCTCGGGAGAATGTCCCTGTACTTACTGTAAGTCGCTCTGGATAAGAGCGTCTGCTAAATGACTAAATGTAGATGTAAATGGCTCGTCAGAGTAAAGGCGGCATTGCAGGGAAGGTAAATCCCAATCTCAGATGTGTGTCACGGTTGAATCAGTTTTGACGCCACTGATTTACTGCTAAATAATCAGTTGTGACAGACTTTTGATCCTGCCGGGAGGAATCCAGCATCTCCATCTCACCTCTGTTTTCATTGAGAAAATCTCTGAAATATTAAAATTGAATTCATGAATATCAGCAGAGACACAGGGAACTGGGTTTTGAGCTGCGAGAGAAAATGTGTCGAGCATGTCTGAGACTAAAGGAAATATACACTCTCTTTTATTCTCTCTCTTCCACTCTCTCTTTCTCAATCCTTTCTATAATTGCCTTGATTGATGCAGTTCCACAAGGACAATAAGTAAACAGCCGAGCCAATTAATTGTGTTATATTTTCACGTCATCGATACATTTTTTGTTGCATCGTGTGCTCGTGTAGTTGAGATGTTAATGTTGCACTGTGCCTTGTAAAATACACAGCGTTCCTTGGCTCCCAAATACAGTTGGAACTATACACTTCAGGTCATTGATTTTCTTGTGTGCTTAGCGTGTGCACTATTTGTCTGTCATTTTGGATGAAGATCTCTACTACATCAATAAAAATGCAAATGTGCATTGATTTGAGACCGGTCATAATTCATCATGTGTATCCGTTGATCCACTTGTCACTGAGACATGGATGGAAGTTTGGCATGGAAAACTTTACATGGAAAACGTTTTACAAATATAAGTACAGACATATTTCTGGCCAGACACGTGTGGTATGTCTACGCATGATTGTGTGTGTTGTATGCGTGTGTGTGCGTGGATGTGTAGTCTTGTGCATGTGTGTGTGTGTGTGTATCTGCAGTGACTTACTTATCTCCTGTAGACAGATCAATGGCAAACTCAGAGCAGCCCCTACCAGGAGAGAGAGAACATTAAGTCACACCCCGAAGACTCATCGATCTCTAACCACAGCCGAGCCGCATGCCATCGCTTACCACACAGCTTTCCCAACACACTCCACCGCACCAGGGATGAGCCGTGCAAACACACAGCGACCACGGCCCCCCACCCCCCGACAGCAAAACTCTCCACGAATGAACCGGACCTGAACGCCAAGTCCACAGCTGTCGTGAGGACGCCCCTGGGGGTTGACTTTGACTCTGTCCCACGCCAGGGGTGTAGATTTAATTGTACATTTTGGTAACGGCAAATCTGTATCCTCAGTTATATATCAGGCGGCTGAGCGGTGAGGGAGTCGGGCTAGTAATCCTAAGGTTGCCAGTTCGATTCCCGGTCATGCCAACTGACGTTGTGTCCTTGGGCAAGGCACTTCACCCTACTTGCCTCGGGGGAATGTCCCTGTACTTACTGTAAGTCGCTCTGGATAAGAGCGTCTGCTAAATGACTAAATGTAAATATATATATATATATATATATATATTGTGCCTCTGTATTTGAACTTGACGGGTGCTCTGCTTAAACGCTCTCTGTTCTACAGAACGTGTAGATCCTGTGATTGAAACAACGTCTCCTAGTCCAGTCAGACTTTCATGACAGAGAATAGGGGACATGAATACGAGCGACGGCGAAGAGAAGATACATCAATAATAAAGAACTTTGACATCATCTTGTATGAAATATGCATCGTAGGGGGCCCATGCCTTGGTGACTAAGTGGGAGACATTCCTGTCACCTGGGGAAGAGAAGGCCTTACGCTGTGATGACATGTGTCATAGCAGGCTTCGTTGAACACGCTCGCTCCCTTCAGAAGCAAAACTGACCCATGATCATTAGCGCAGCAAGGGTGACGCATGACTGCTTCTCTTGACCCCTTTTTTTATTTTTATACCTCCTTCTCCGTTCTCTCTCTTTCCAACCTCATCTTGCAGGCATTGGGTTCCTGGTTGTGGAACCCCTGCCATTACTTTTTTAATGATTTAATTGATTGATTGAATGATTTAATTCTGATTTAATGATTTAATTCTGATTTAATGTCCACATCTTACCGGTGTGAATGTGGTGCATGTCAACGTTCCGATGATGATGAATGTTCATGTCTCTTGATTATGTCGGATCACATTAGGGTCATATAGGTGTTACTTGTTGCTGGGCAGTTCTCTCTCTCCCTCTCTCTCTCTCCCTCTCTCTCCCGCTGTCTCTCTCTCTCACACACACACACACACACACACACACACACACACACACACACACACACACACACACTGATGATTAAAGAGTAAGGGGGTTACTGTACTTATGGTACAGTAACCCCCTTACTCTTTAATGACAGGGAACTTCTGTGTCATTCTGGAATGCCCTCTCTTTTCTCTCAGCTTTGATGTGCTTTCTGATAGGTCAAAGGTCAGGGTGAGGCCCCTCTCTGATTGGTTGTTTGTCCAAAGTTGGAGGCTCTCCAGAGGTGAGAGGCCCTCCAGAAAACAACCTCATTAGATAAGGCTAGAAGAGGGCCAAGGAGAGGGAGAGAGAAAGAGAGAGGCCACAATATTGTCCTCACTGTTAATAGCAAAAGACAGGACAGGAAATGCACACTCGGAACACAATCACACCGAGAACCCCGACTCACTCGCTTCCAGTTGCCTCTGACCAAACCTACAGCCAGGCATCGCCAAGGCACTGCACTTGTATGGCACTCAGCCAGACAGCAGGGATGAGGGGGTGTTTCGTCTCCCCGAGACCTGGGCTGCGGATCGGGACTTCTTCTTTGATCTGTGATGAAAGAGGACGGAGCGAGAACAGCAGCAGCCCACCATCTCACAGCTCCAAACTCCAAAGATTAGATGATAGCCCAGCGTCATCCACGGGGGGAACTAGAGCCCAGATCAAGCACACAACAGAAACCTAAAGAGAAGACGGTGTCCTGAACTTGGAGGACTGGGAGAGCTGGAGAGTGACATTTACATTACATTATAGTCATTTAGCAGACGCTCTTATCCAGAGCGACTTACAGTAAGTACAGGGACATTCCCCCAAAGCAAGTAGGGTGAAGTGTCTTGCCCAAGGACACAACGTCATTTTGCACGGCCGGGAATCAAACTGGCAACCTTCAGATTACTAGACCGAATCCCTAACCGCTCAGCCACCTGAATTCCTGTTGGAGGAAGAGTGGAAGGGCTGTGTTGATTGAGAGACGGAAGATGGGCAGGTTTGTTGTGTGAGGGAAGGAATCACACACCATGTAGATGGCACATAACAGCCCTTTAAGCCCCCTTGTAGTGTTAATGGAACATGTCAGCCATGTTGATTGTGGTTCGCAGTAGGATTGTATCCCTTCATGCAGATTCACTTCAAAGTGCACAGCGTACTTGGGCATTGGATGACAGTCAGGTAGTATGGATGTGAAAAACACGTTTTTTTGGGGGGGAGAGTGAGAGGGTACTGAAGCATGACAGCGTGTCCAAACTGAAAGGATTTGGTTCCCTGTATAGATCACCAAGTTGTTTTGGCTCTGCCTCAGGAAACACGTATGGATCTGTGTGTGTGTGTGTGTGTGTGGAGGGGTGTGTGCATGTCTGCATATGTGTGTGGTCTTGTTTCACTACCCTTATAGGGACCAGAAGAAAACAGACAAACAATTACCTTGTGGGGATTACAACAACGACAAGGTACATTTGACATTGAATTACATCGGCGGGGGAAACACGATTTTGAATGGGAATGAATTGTCGGTCCTCACTAGGATGGCAAAACAAACCCATGTGTGTGTGTGTGTGGTCTGTGTTTGCAGAGTACCCACTCTATTGTCTCCTTGACTGAGATCAGAGGTTTCCAATCCCTCATAAGACAGATCCTTTGAAAGTAGATTCTGGGTGAATCGGCACTCCACCACACTGAGACAGACACATGAATCTCAAATTCAAGTCTTTTATTGTCAGGTGCACAGAACAACACAGGGTCAGTCTGGACACGGAAATTCTTAGGACAAGACGACGCAAAGAGACCTGGCAAACCATGACATATAAATACACAGAACATAGATGACATCTATAATAAACTAAATGTAATCTATGTTCTGTGTAGTTATATGTTATGTTATGCGTCTGCACCTTTTTCGAATCTGAGGCCGGCACACCAGCCACCAGGAGGGGAAGACCCCTACTGTAGGCACAACATTGATCTTTAATCCTGGCCATACTTAGATTAAGCCATAATTAGATTATAATCCCCATAATAATCCACTCATGAGTATCTCCATAGCAAGTGGATTACGCCTACTTAAAGGACGGGGGTCTATGAAGTGTTTATAAAGTGGTTGTTTTTAGTAGCGATGTGGGCTACAGTAACTTACATCATCTAACGCTCCTCTTGTTCTGTGTATCGTCTCTGGTTTTGCATCTCTCTGTTTTGCTCTGTCTCTCTATGCCTCTTTCTTCTTCCTTCCAACACTCGTGCACACACACACCACACACACACACACCACACACACCACACACACCACACACACACACACCCTGTGTGTCTCTTTCAAGACGGGGCTGTGTTGCTCTGTGTCTTACTAAGGGCACTCATGATTTCAAAAGAGAGCGGCACCAGGGGAATCTGGGGGGCGGGGGAGGGGGGGCGGAGAGAGGGGGAAGATGTCTGTGTGTGGGAGGGGGGGGTGTGCAGGATAAGCGTGGGGTTTCCCCAGCGACGGCGGAAGCTGGTGATCTCATTAGGCCCCGTGCCACGGAGGGAGACGCGCCGCGCTTGTTAGGCGGAAGCTTCCTGGCTCACACGATCACAGGCCGTCCACGGCGGAGGCCTCTCTCTCTGGAGCGCCGAGCGGCCCTCCGGAAAACAGCGAGGGCAGAGGACGGATGAAAGGGGGAGTAGAGCGAGGGGCGTGAGGGGGCGAGCGTCGGGGAACGAGAGAGGAGAAAAAACAAGGAGGACACGGGCGAGGGAGGGAGATGATTAGATGAGATAGCAGGGGGAGGGAAGAAAAACGGTGGTTGGGAGTGTTTGTTAAAGAGAGAGAGAGAGTGAGCGAGAGAGGGAGAGAGAGTGGGGTGTTAGAGAGAAAGAGAGAGAGAGAGAGAGAGAGAGAGAGAGAGAGAGAGAGAGAGAGAGAGAGAGAGAGAGAGAGAGAGAGAGAGAGAGAGAGAGAAGGAGAGACGAAGAGAGAGGAAGAGAGAGAGATCTCAGTTGACACACAGGGCGCTGAATCCACAAATCCGGACAGAAAAACGACGTGATTAGACTTGTCCTTTCCCCAGCGGATTAGAGCTTCTGATAAAACCTTCAACTCAAACCAAAATCAATTTACTCAGGGTGCTACATTCCCAACAAACTCTCTTCCTCATGCTGTATTTTCAGTCCAACCTTTCAAAGTTGGAGGAATGTGAAGCGGAATTTAAATGTATTTTTTTTTTCTCTGGCATGAAGATAAATAAATAATTTCTTCTTTAATCCCTGTCTCGGAAGGGTTCATGCAGCGGCTGTTTGTATGTCTTATTATGGTCTGGACTATCAAATAAACCCATCACCATGGGGACCCGAGTGGATCTGAGAAATTACACCAATCGCTCAAGCTTATCTTGTCAAAATATTCATTTGACGTGAAACGGTCCGTGCTTGGTTGCTCTCCATCCGATTTATAAAATCTTCAAAGAACGACGGTAAAAGGATTCTCTTGAAAAGTAAACCAAAGAGCTGAAATTCAGCAGTCCAACAGCACAAAAAGAAAGGGAAGAGGGATGGTAATCGAAGCTAGGAGGCCATCTTCAGTGGACAACAACAATTATCATCCAGGGACACTAAGTGATTGTCACAGGCCTCCCTCTCATAAAAAATAAACTTTGGGACCGGCCAAATTGAGGTCGCAGGCCCTGAATGTTAAAGAATTAGTTTGAACACTTCGCTGTTGTAAACTTTTGAATACATTTTCAAATCAACAGTAATACACACAGCTCTGAACATTACTCTATGTGGAAATACAACATTCATAAATCACTGGGGTATCGTTTGAGATGAATAGTTAATGACTACCCGATATTAATGATATATACATGACTGTACAGTAGCAGGATGAAGTACCTGAATATGGGTGTGGAGAAATGATGGTTTAGCATTTATGTAACATTGCTCTGGAGCAGTAGGTGTTGACATTTTGTAAAATCTCCCTTCAAAACAAATCAGCCAAGAAAAAAGCTCATTTTCCCACAGTGCTAGGTGGTTGACTTGAGTCTTAACTATGCTTGGCAAGCAGAACACACGTTGGCACTGAGCAGCAACTGAACAGGAGGAATCCTGGGAAAGCTAGCAAGCAAAGCTAATCACTGCAACGGCAGGACTGGCACACACACACACACATATATAAACAGTACACACGCAGACTAATACTCACACACCTACACACATGCTGACACAAACATACAGCACACACATTCATGTACACACACAGACATACACAGATATTCCCTAAAGACACATGCCGACACAAACACACACATAAGCACACACAGAAACTTGCAGTACACACACAAACACATCCCTGTTCTCCACAGGAGGGAAGCTAGCGTCAAAAGGACAACGTTCACCCTAACCAAATTGGATTACGGGTGTCATCTAATGTGGAACAAGCGTTCCCACTCTTCCCATGAACCACGGCAGCAGGGCAAAAGGAGTTTGGGGGGTTGGAGGTAGGAAGGGAGGAAGCGGATGGAGGAGGGAGGGGAATTGAACTAGAGGCACGTGCTCTAGAGAGTTTTGATTCACCACAGCCGGCGAGGAAGAGGAGGAGGGCATGAGAGAAGAGCGGAGAGTTCTACTTACAGAGAGATGAAGCTGCATGTGAACGGCCTGCTGTGTGATCATCATCACAGGAGAAAACACACACACACACCTACACACACACACATACACACACTCACTTTCATGTATACACACAGGTCTGTTTTTCTATCCTAGTGGGGCCCATCCATTCACCACCATTGAAAATGGTGTTATCTCTAACCACTAAGCCCTAACCCTAACCCTTAATGTCATTCCAACCTAACCTAACACCGCCTGAAAAAAAGCCTTTGAAGTGATGGGCCCCAAGAAAAGGTCAAGTTTTTCATGTTCCGCTATACTGTCAGGACATTTGGTTCTCACATGGGTAGTTAAACAAGACCTCAAACACACACACACACACACACGGATGTCTCCCCTGGTGCCCATCCGTGTACAATATTGCATTGTTAGATTTTTCCTCTCGCCCCTCAACCCATTTCCCTCTCCCCTCTCCCCTTTATATCCCCCCTGTCCCTGTCTCATTCTCCATCTGGTCATGTAGGCCTGTTTGGTCCGGGTGCCCCAGGGAAGGGCACAACCTGGGGGCAGCTCTGGGCACCACCGGCACCCCTGGACTTCCTGTGTTAGTACCCCCGGGGTAGAAACAACCCCTGTCCTTCTGGGCACACGCGAAGAGGTGACAGCAGTGTGTGTGTGTGTGTGTGTGTGTGTGTGGGGGGGGGGGGGGGGGGGGGGGGTGTGTGTGTGTGAGTGACAGTGTTTCTACAGTACAGTATGTCTAAATGCCATCGCTTAGCTAATGCATCCCCTGTATCCTTACATTTCAGAGTATAGTAACTATGCAAGGTCAGTTGAGGTCATTATAGCTCCCTGCTCCCGAAGGCGTTCCTCGTCGTTTGAAACCTTTTAACGGGGTTCAAAAACACAGACAATCTTGTCAAGCTATTTGGCCCTTTTAAAAAGATATTGCTGCCGATGGAGATAATGAGCGACCGTACAATGTATTTACTCATAAGCCACGATAATGGATTGTGAACACACTGTCCTTTCACTGGGTTTAACAGCACTTCAGAACCACGCAGGTAATCACAGAGGAGCCACGCAAAATCTATGTGAGGTGGTTCCTCTGGCGTGCGAGACGTGGCACTTGTAGCTCAAGAGGTTCAAGGTCACCTGTCTTTTATGGGAAACGGGCCTGAGGGAGGTTGTGGGATTTGTAGTCAGCGAGGCGCTGGGAATACAGTGTTCCCCGAGTGCCACCGGCCTGTTCAAAGTGGAGTTCAAGCACAGAGGCCCTGGCGACAGGCTGTAAATAGAGGTTAAGGAGCTTGTTCCATCATACTGATGAGCAATGTAATGCAGCCTGCCCCCCCCCCCCCCCCCCCCCCCCACCACCACAACCCCCCCCCCCCCACCCCCCCCCCCCCACAACCCCTCCCCTCCGACACAGGAGCCAGAAAGCTTTACAGCCCATCATCTGCATTATCAGTTTATACATTAACCTTGAGTGGGAGGGGACTGGGGCTGGGGGAGGAGGAGGGTTGCTGGAGAACAGTCCGGTCAAACACATACACACCAACACACATATATACAGTATACACAGTATGTATAGTTAACATTCACACACTCACAAACATACACACTTGACATCAACCTGCAAAAAGCATGTTCATGGACGATTGTGTGAGTGTGTGTGTTTGTGTGTGGGAGAGGAGTGATAACAACAGCAATTGCCACAGTACAGTAAAAGCGCAGCAGTGCAACACATCTGATGGATGGCCGGATGGATGAGGGAGGAGGGAAGATTCCTCCTGACAGATGAGAGAGATGAGTCCTGGGTCAGGACAAGTCTGGTACTTAGGTGAATCAGACCAATCAACAACCCAGACACATCCAGACAAGGAAAAAACCTATTCAACTGGAAGGATTACCTAAGTGTTCCCCGTGCTCTCTAGTGTGTGTTGTGTTCTGTGTGTACGCGTGTGTGTGCGTGTGTAGTTGTGTGTATTTGCGTGCACTTGTGTGTGTGTGTGTGTGTTTGAGTGTGTGTTTGTGCACCAGACCTCTGTGCCCTACTCTCTGGAGCAGTGGAACCCAGGGTATCCAGGGGTTACCGTGGTAGTAATGTGATATTGATCTCTGGGAGTGGACATTTTTTGTGTCTTGGAAAACTCCTCTCAACCTCTCCTGTGCGCTGGAGAGCTAACTCAACAACTGGCCCACTGTCTGCTGGATGCATTCAGCGTGTGAGTCTGAGTGGCCGAGAGTCACTGCCGAGTCAAATGAAAACTCCTCTGATTTGTCGGGAGACAATATGGAGTTTGATGCCTGTGTTTGCCAGAAAACCAACACAAATGGGGCGGATCACGGATTGTAACCGAGTTACACACACACACACTCACCCAGTGTGTGAGTGTGTGTGTGTGTGCATGTGTGTGTGTGGGTGTGTAATAGGGGGGGGGGGTGATTTTCTCTTACCTTTCAGCTGAAACTGAAAGGAAGGCCGGCCTTGCAGTTGTTTTAAGAATCTCAGCTCATTTGATCTCCCTCAATCTCTCTATATATATATATATCTCTTTTATACTTGTTTGCCCTCTTTCTCTCTGTCTCTCGCTCTATGTATTGTTGGGTTGACTATTCTCCTTCCTGTTTCCTGTTTCCATCGTGCTAGCACAGCTTTATTCATCAATGACATCATCTGCCGGATCTCGGCTTAACCAGAGTTCAGCTCGTTGTTCTCTATGAATAACAGTGATACCATTTACATGGACATCCATCCATGTTGAAGTTCTTACATATCACAGAGTTCCATGTCACCCAATACCTCTATCTGGCTCAAACCCTCTGCAAGACTTCCCTTGTGCAAAACTGCAGCTAGTTTTCAATTACAGGAAGCATACGTGAAACATTAAACTCTCCAGCAAACTGGGGGGAAAAAATAAGAACAAAACAACAGGCTTTTATTTTTTAAACGGAGCCATTACAAGTGCAGACTCTGCCAAGGTAAAAATTATAAGCCTTGATACGGCCTTTATCCAAAGCAGAATAAAATTGGTTCCAATCCCCATGCATAATGCAGCACCGGACAATCGAAGAAGCTTCTGGCTTTGTCGTTGAGCTTTTCTTTGATAGTGAGCCTGCGGATGTCACTGATGGTTCTGGTTCTGTTTATCCAAATGTGAAGAGCCTCTCATTCACAGATACCTGGCATGTGGTCTCTGGTAGACCATGAATCAAACCATTATGGTGAAATATATCAAAAAGAGAGATGGAGAAGGGAGATGGGGAGGCGAGGGACAGGGAAAGAGAAGAGGGAGAAGGAGAGGAACAGGGGCAAAATCTGCACTTTTATTTCAGTTTGGCAAGCCTTCATTTTCCCTTCAGTTCAAGCAACATGCCAAACAAAACCATCAATGTTTCTCAATCAAAAACACTTTGATGAGGAAAAAAGTCATTCTCACAAAAGAGCGGAGTTTCATCATGCTGTCGTCTTCGTTCAAATACGCCGGTCTCTGGAGAAGCCACAGTTAAATATTTACAGTGAGATTCATGTAGGCCTGGAATGATCAATATCTCAGAAAATGAGACAATTTCTCCCTTTTTCTCCTCACAACTTCTGTTTTGGAATGCAGCAGCCTGACCAAGGACAAGGGAAGGTCTAATGTGCTTTTTTAGACATTCTCCCAGTGTGTCAGCGCTGTCAGTCAGGCATCCTAGCACATGCTTAGATATGCACCCCTATCCTGCCACACACAAACCTTCACTCAATACACACACACACACTTATAAACACAAGCACACATTGCATTGCAGCACATTCATGTTTATTAGGTTTACATCATTAAAACAGATTGCATATTTATGCTCGTTGTTTATGATCATTGACCGATGCACTTTTGTAAAGCTCTCTCTTGAAAGTCCCTAAATGAATAAATGCAATGCAAATGTAAATGCATATTAGGCCTGCATGTAAATGTAACCAAATCTCCTGAGTTTCATGTTTCTATATTCACCATTTGGCACTCAAACCAGCATTCATAAGCATCATATTAATCATATTGTTTGGGGTCAGCAGGCCTACTAAAACACAAACTGTTGGATTATTACGAGCAAAGAGCTAATTATTACCAAACAGAGCTAATTATTTAATCGCATCACATTTCACAGTTTTTTTTTCCGTCCTGAAGGGATTCTCAGGTCCCTTGTAGAGGAGGGTTTATCGCAGGAGTTTCAGAGAGAACAGAACAGAGTAGTTGGGTAATATCTGTCCGCAGACTGACAAACAGTCGTCGCTACGGTAATAGACGTGTTTACTCAAAACTGTGACAGGAGATACATTGCGTAACTCTTCGGGGCAAGAGTGTGTGCTTGTGTGTGTTTGTTTAGCAAATGGAGGTAGCAGGGGAGAGAGAGAGATATATAAATAGATAGATAGTGATAAATAGAGAGAGACACACAGAAGCACTGCAAGCATGTTATATAATAAACAGTATATACAGTATTTATTATATATAGTCCATGAGTGTGGAACATATGTTTGATGCATGCATCACTGTTGCTTAGCGAGACTGGAGCCTAGGGCACATATGAGAGGAAGGATTCTCACTCCATCTTTTTCCCTTTGCTAACATGCAGTCAGGTAGCTCCACCGGGTGCTTTCTACATCTGATAAGCTGCTCTTTACAGCATCAAAAGTCTCTCATTAACTTCATCTTTACCCACTGAGAGGGAGAGAGAAACAGAGAGAGAGAAACAGAGAGAGACAGAGAGAGACAGAGAGAGACAGAGAGAGACAGAGAGAGAGGGGCAGGAGAGAAAATAGAGAGGACCAGGGAGAAAGATTGAAAAAGAGACAGAGGCTAAATCATTCAACACACACACACACACACACAGAGAAAAAGGGAGGCGGCATTAATTAAATCCTCATAATTGGGTAAGGTTTCCAACTGCATAATTCATCACAGAACAAAATGCTTTGACCTTAACTAGCCTTGTCTTCAATGCACTGCCTTTACCAAAGAAGGAGAAAGCGCAAGAAAAAATATTTAACAGAAAAAAGATTGAGATTCATTATATCCTCAATTTGGAAAAGCTCATAATGTTGATTTCCAAAACAAAAACTAATTTGTGTCAATTCATGAAGAGCAACAGGCCTACACAGAATAATGTGCCATGGAGTCAATAAGCATAAATTAATTTATCTTAATTACAACCAGCCACATAGCTGCAGGATTAGAATTTGGATATGGACCCCATGTAAAATGTAGAACCTTACACACAAACAAGTACCACTCACTTTCAGGCTCAAGGTTAATTAGTTACAGAGAAGGCTTTTGTATCATCACCAGATCATAGGGATCAAAAGTGTTATTAAATGCACATTCCCAACGACTAGGTAACCCCCGTGACCGAGATCTACAGGACACTGTAGAGATGTGTGGCTATAGCAACATAATTCTTTGTAAAAATAAATAAATGAAACTGTTCTTTTTTTCTTAAGGAACAACCCACAATTGTTTTATGTGAAAGTAGAACGCACATGGTGCTCCTAAGAGGGGTACGGCGTTCCAGAAGCGGTGGATGTTCCAAGAACGTCCTCGACACATTCACAGAAAAGCCCCCCGGTGGCTCTAAGCTAGCTATTTGAGGCTCGGTAGGCTTTGGGTTTTGCACCTGAACGAAACTACAAAGACTGTGCCTCCAAATTCTTAGAACACATTTGGTGCTATTCTACCTAGCTTCGCCACCCCCCCCCCCACACCCCCCCACACACACACACAAACACACACCCTCAGCCCCGTGCCCTCCTCTCCTGCAGGCCTTATTGAGCCCAAAGCTTCTCCAGTGTCATACAAAAGAACCAGTGGCCATTAGCGCCTCTATGAAAAAGTCACCCCCCCTTCCCCCGGACAAACAAGGTGTACTGATGTTTCCGCCACTAAGACAATGGCTGGGGCTAATTGCAGTCGTTTTAACACTTTGGCAGCAATTCTGTCAAGTTTTATATATTTTTTTTTTCTTTCTCCCAAACAACGGTCCGTTCTTTTCCCTGTCGCCGAGTGACCGTGGTCCCCTTATTAATCAACGATTAACGACATCTTTTGTTGTTTTTACACATCTGTTTCATTTATCTTCTTTTGTTTGGTTCTGCATTCTCATAAATGTTGGAAATCTCAAAGTCCCCCCCCCCGCTCTATCTATCACGTTCAAACCATGTCCCAGCAGGGTGTAGAATAGTAGAGAAAAAAATAATTTAACTGAAAATTCTGTCACGGAACATTGCGTGAAGGATGTGTCCAATGTGTCCATTCTGTAGCCCTGTGTGTGAATGTATGAGTTCTTTCTATCTACTCCAATGACTGCGCTGGCTACAGAGTTCTGTACACAGACGATAACACCATTTTTTCTGGTTGATGCGGTGTTGTCCAATGAATGGCTTAAAATCATATTTAGCCATTTGGGACTTTGCCATTTGTAAGCACTGTGTGTGTCGGCTTTCTTTGTAAAGTGATACAGAAAAAAAGAAGTCACACAGATTTCATATACTGTAATGAGATTAGAAAGAATGTGTAACTATAATCAGATCAGATTATATCGACAGAAATGTTAAATTACATTATAGTTACATTGCTAAAGATTACTTGTTTAAATTTTTTCATGATAACCAATGCTACTTTGACCCCCTTTTTTTATTTACATTGACAATGGAAGATGAACGTTTGATTAAGTGCTCTCTTAACAGCTGTAAATGCTGAATATGCTAAATTAAAGTTATTTGCATTGCAAATGTTTTGAGATATTAATAACAAGAACAAGTAGAAAGGTTGTGGCACTCACATTTCTGTGTCTGCATACATTTTTAAAGTGCCGTATTTTCGAATGTATGATTTTCGAAGTCATCCAAAAGCATTCAGATTATTGTATATTTTTTGGAATCCGATGGATTATAGCAACATCACGAATCTATTCAGTAACTGACTACTGAACATTTCAAAAATAATCCAACCCTCACACACACACACACACACACACACTCACTCCGCAGTAGGTGGTTTTGCACAATGCAACCGAAGCGCCTTCATTGTACAGTCCGTCCAAGGACGTCATTTTCATTCATGCCCGGGCAAAGAAAAAGAAGATTGATATGACACTTAAGAGACACGGCGCTGTAATCACTCCGTTACGATATCTCTTGTGAGAGGGGCGCGGTCTTTACTGCTCTGGTGTCTTTGGCCGGTCATAAAAGTATCGATCCAGTAACGGAGCTCTCCGGCCTGTTTGAGTCTCGTCAGCTCGTTTCTCTGGGGTCCCTTGTGTTGGTTTTTATTCCTCCGCCAGGACAAGGCAAAATACACTCAGGTCCAGCCTGAGCAAAGAAACTGCCTTGACAGAGCGCTAATGGAGCTCTCCCATGGGTCTTTAGGAAACCTTTCCTATGTCTTAATGAGAGGGGCCGAACGACGCCACATGTTGTGTGTTGTGTGTGCCTGCGCGTGTGAGAGAGAGAGGGAGACAGAGGGAAAGGGAGAGAAAGAGAGAGAGAGAGAGAGGGAAAGGAGAGAGAGAGGAGAGAGAAGGAAAGGGAGAGTGAGAGGGAGAGAGGGAAAAGGGAGAGAGAGAGAGGGAAAGGGAGAGCGAGAGGGAAAAGAGAGGGAAAGGGAAAGAGAGAGGGAGAGAGAGAGAGGGAAAGGGAGAGAGAGAGGGGCGAGAGATGCTAGCAGGTAAATCTCTCAATCTCCACCTATCTCAAAAGGTCGGGCCTGGTATTTTACTACTCTTGAAGTTGACATTGCTGTCAAAAAAACCCCAAGAAGGCATGACAATTATCCCACCTTTTTCTGAAACCCAAACTGCCACCCACGCACACAGCTCCCCACCCCATCTCCACAACAAACACATACATCCCTCTAACCAACATACAGTACATACAGGCTGCATTAAATGCCATACACCCAGTGACTCATTGTCCAGTGCCTTTATGTATCATTGAGAGACCTGCTCTTGGATATTGATTCAGCCATGTTAATTGAGGCAAGAGGTCTTTTTCCACCCAATTCGCTTATTGATCTGAAATGCCATCAGTCAGAAGCTTAATGAAGCAACTAATGGAGGAGAAATGCTATTGATCCTGGGCACCATAGCGTGTGTGTGTGTGTGTTTAGATATGTTTTAAAATAAGTGGCTGGATGTCAAGACCTGTGATATTTAGACAGTTCAACCTGACTGAATCAAACATGTGTGTGTGTGTGTGTGTGTGTGAGAGTGTGTGTAGGGGCTAGAGCGGGAGTAGTGTCTGTCAACAGTAATTAATGCTAACTGAAGTGACTAATAAACATGATTGTGTCAACTGCAATGAGTCATTAAGTGACTTGGCTGTATGAATGGATACACGACACCTGTTCTGTTTCTGTGTAATTCTCTCATCTCCATCTCTCCATCTCTCCCTCTATCTCCCTCTGTCCATCTCTCCATCTCTTTTCTCTCTCTAATCAAGCTAAAACCCTATGTAGCAGTGACTGCGGGTCTTTCGCTGTGGTTCCTGGTTCCTGACTCCTGCACAAGCCCCGATCAGGACAGAGAATCAAAGCAAAGAGTTTTGGGTAGTAATAAAGCAC
Source organism: Osmerus mordax (assembly GCF_038355195.1). NCBI lineage: Eukaryota > Metazoa > Chordata > Actinopteri > Osmeriformes > Osmeridae > Osmerus > Osmerus mordax. The sequence goes on from NC_090067.1 coordinate 11,711,746, forward strand.
AGAGAACACATGCAAGCGGAGAGAAGTTTGCTAGGCCACAGGGTACGAGTGATCCATACTGTATCTGGAATCATTACTCTTTCATTCATTCACACTCTCTCTCTCTCTCTCTCTCTCTCTCTCTCTCTCTCTTCTCTCTCTCTCTCTCTCTCTCTCTCTCTCTCTCTCTCTCTCTCTCTCTCTCTCTCATTCAGCAAAATAGATAAACAAACAAACAGGATTCCTACCCAGCTTCTACCCTCACTTCAACTGCCTCTCGCTGTCATGGTGACGCAGCACATCACCAGCCTCCAGCTGCCATGGTTACTCTGGGATGAGCGAGGGGACAGGAGGGGAGGGTGAGGGCGTGGAAGGACAACCTGTCACTTTACTAAGTCAATGCTACTCTACACTTTGACAGTCCACTGGTGTGTTTGTCTTTGTGTGTGTGTGTGTGTGTGCACTTTAATGTTTGGCTGCTCACTGTACTCCATCCTTAGTCCATTACCATCCACCTGGACTCAAGTACATACTGTTGTATCTGGATGTTAGTACCAGTGAGTCACTATTTTTCCCTGGAAAAACTGAAATGACTTGATTTGAACATGAAAGTGCTCATACCCATCATCATCCGTGGACAAAAGCAGCCCTGCTTTTTGCACAGCCCCAAGACCCGTAAACATGCATTACACAAACTTGTTTCATAAATGTATGAAAAACAATCACGGTGCTACAGGAAAGCTGTACTCCAAAAATGACCATTTTAAAACAACGTGTTTGTTTACTGTAAAACAAGCAGTAGTTGGCATTAGCGATTTTTGTGGACCGACTAACCTGACAGAGTGAACACAAGTGCTGCTAGTTGCAGCACCCCCCCCCCCCCCTTAAAAAAAGATGAAGCGTTGGGTACGCAAGAGTGTGAGTAATTCAAGGAGAAAAAGAGTGGTCTATATAAAAGACTCGATCTGTACATTGTTAAGGTCTAACTTGGCCCTGTTAAGATGCTTTGACATCTCTTAAGTGCTTTTGGCCAGCGAAGGCTACACATAGCAGCCAATAACGAAAACATCCCGTCATTTCTAAATTGTAACTCCAGAGCCTCGACCTTCCCATTACCTAATGTAGATGGATTTCTACACTTTTTTCCCTTTATTACTCCTCCCTATTCTCACTTTTTATATTTACATTTAGCAGACGCTCTTGTCCAGAGCGACTTACAGTAAGCACAGGGACATTCTCCCCGAGGCAAGTAGGGTGAAGTGCCTTGCCCAAGGACACAACGTAATTTGGCACAGCCGGGAATTGAACTAGCAACCTTCGGATTACTAGCCCGATTCCCCAACCGATCAGCCACCTGACTCCAAGTCTAGTATATCTTTATTTCTCTTTTTTTCTTTCTTCTCTAATTTTATGAACCATCTCTCTCTCCATTCTCTGAATTTGAAGACATTCTCTGTAAATATACATACAGACATGGATTGTTGAACTTTTGTGTTGGAATTTCGTGGGAGAATAAAACCACCGCTCATCGTGTTCTGCTGGGGTCCACGGCTTGTGTTGAGAGGCTTTGCTATGGTTGCAATGCCTGTAAAATTACCCACTGATTTGATTTGGTGAGATGAAATCATGGCTTTGTGGAGCCTGTCTGACTGGTGCGAATGCCACTGTTCGCTTTGAACTTGATTGTTGCTGGAAGGTTTGAGTAATGCATGTTGTCTATGCAGTTGTTGTGCGATTGGAGGAGATGGACAGAGCCCTCTGTCTGCCTCAGTGAAGTATACGTCTATCATCGGAACATGAAGGATAGAGAGTCAGAACCAACACACACACACGTGCGTGCACACACACACACACGAGCGTGCACACAAAATGGTGTTCTGACACAAGTCTGCAAGCACACACAGAAACATATCAGCTAAAACAATGCACACACTCTTCCACTTGAAGGTACACACCAACAATCTGTCAAGCACGCAAACACACGTTAAATACTCACAAAAACGAGGGGAAAAATGCCTTTTCGGCCATCACGTTCATCATATAATGTCCTATAAGGGGGTGTAAGCACATAATTCATGCATATCGACGTGTAAACAACTCCAGACTATGCTAATGGATGGTCAGTTTCTCTCAGTGCTTGACAGGGGGGAAGTGCCAGCTGTCACATCCACCATAGAAAAGACAGTGTCAGAGTTCATCCTCAATGATGTGTGCGAAAACAGGCTTAATTAGCATTCCGCTAAAGGACACAACAGTCAGATCAACATTAGGCACGTCATGTTCCCAAGCGCTAAGAATAGCACCGACGCTAAGCTTAGCGCCCAAGTGTAATTGCTCAGACTCTGAGCCGCTCCCAAAAAACCGTATCGATTCTGAAGCGGTTTTGCGACGAGGTATGGATTGATCTGAGACGGGCCCGACGTGAGGTTGTTCTTCTGTTTGTCTGTGTGAGACCCTGAGTGGGTTCTACGTCCTCGTGGCCTTGTTATCTCGCATCTCGTCCAGTGGAAGGCTCAGCTGTCTGCAGCCTCCACTTGATAATGTCAAGGCCCTCTCATTCCTGGATCAGATAACAGATGTAGAGGAAAAGGAGAAGTTTCTTTTTTTTCCACACCCACCACCTCTTACTGATGTGAATCCGCCGTGTTGCTGTGTCACCGAGAGATCTAGAGCCTCCCATGCAATCACCTTCATTTTCCAGTCAATAATACACAATTTTTTTACTTACACATACATCCAGCCAACACACACACACATATCTATTACATAATATAATGAGCACTCTTGAATGTACTAGCCTATTTGTACTTTCAGAGGGAAATTTGAATAGATAGAGGAGGTCATTTAAAACGAAAGTAATTTTACCCACGGTCCAAAATTCAGAGCTAGAGCAAATCAACTTTCTTATCGGCTATTCGTAATGCTATTGTTGGCGCGACTGTGGCAAAACACAAAAGGTCACAGCTTGAGCAGCCATAACTCAACTAAAGAAGAAAATACATCATGAACAAGGAAGGAAGAAGATAGAGATAACGAGGGGGGGGGGGGGGGAGATGGACGAAAAAGAAGACGAAGGAGTCTGAGAGAGGGTAAGGAAAGAAGTGGAGTGTCTGGGGATCAAAGATTATGGGGAGAGAGAGCGAGAGAGGATGAGAAAGAGAGACAGGTAATGAGAGAGTAAGGGAAAGAGAGAAAATAAAATGAGAGAGTGAGAGAAAGAGAGAGAGAGAAAAATAAAAAGATAAGTGTAAGAGTTTTCCTAAAATCCTTCCAGCTGGATAATTGGGATCCATTTGTCTTCATAAATTAGCCACAAAGTTTTTGCTTAATTTGTCCTTCATAAAATGGCCGCCATCTCTCTGTCTGGGCACAATGGACACACCTGTGTCCAAGCCAGGTCAACCAATCAGAGGGCAGCCCTGTAAGCCTAATGTGTTGAGACTGCAGAGACACAGGCACACCTGGGCCGCCCACCTGCTGGTTAACACAGTCTCTGTTTTCCTTTCTCCCCCTATCTCTCTTTGTCTATTTGTATGATACACGGTAGATAGCAATTTGATACACATTTTACAGCAAGAAAAATGCTTACATCAATAAATGCACTTAACACTCATCTTTTAACATATTCCACTTCCTCTGGTTATCTGACATCATATAATCATGAATTATAAATTAAACTGATCTACATATATTCTGTAATAAAGTATACATTATAAACCATCCTCTTCTCTATGGCATGCACTTCTGTGATAGGAAAGAGTCCTGTTGCAAGTGACATTGTCCAGCCTCGAAATCATGATTTATGGTCTTCTTCAGGTCCATGTGAAGTCATGGAAACCCCAAAGGGGGGATATCTGAACCTGACAACTACAGGGTCAGTGAGATTACACCCATGCCCCCAGGGTATACAGGTCACACAACCTCCATGTCTGTGATAGCATAGCTGACCAGATCTGCTGCATGGATCACCTCTTCCACATGCACACAGATGAGCACACGCACCACACACACACACACACACACACACACGACACACACACACACACACACACAGCACACACACACAGACACACACACTCACACACTCACACACACACACACACACACACACACACACACACACACAGAAACCTTTTTCCAGCACCTTTCCTTAAGAACTTAGAACTCTGTCAGTGTGTTGCCATGCTCTTCAGAAGCCCAGTCACCCATTTAAAAGGCCACACACACTTACAATGAGCATGTGCACGGACACACACACGCACACACACACGCACACACACACCCCAGCTGGCCTCCACAGGAGACGGCGAACTCTCTTCCCCCACTGTGGGCAAGGGGAGGGGGTGTTGAAGTAGCACGGTAACACGACGCTGGGCTTAAAAGGTGGTGGGGTCGAGTACCTTAATGACCCAGATGAATACCCATGCAAACACACACACAGGACACCTCCAGTATCTGCACCTCCTTGAGAAAATACTTGTGACAATGATGATGTGGAAGAAGATATTTTCACTGTCTTCCAGCTGCCCCTGTTAATAAGATCCGGTAGGGGTGAAACACACAGGGAAGAAGCACCCAGATAGACTGGGAGGACTGACTTCCTGTCTAGCCTAACTTCTTCTGCAAATGGCAATCATTAAGATAACAAATAGCACAGCGCTTCCGTGAGTGCTTTTGTTAGAAAGCGTGTGTTTATTTCACTCTCCTTACTGTCTTCAATTATTTGCCTCACTCTTTCTTTCTCTCTTTTTGCTCTTTCTTTCCTTCCTTCACTCATTTAAAAAAAATCTCTCTCTCTCCCTCCCTCCCCCTTCTCTCATTTATTTCCCTCACCCCCCTCTCCTTCTCTGTGGTGATTACAGACTGGGATGTATGGCATCAGCCAGCCTGTGTTCTGATTAAGGCTGAAAATAGCCCACATAATGCCCTCTGACTCACTCTTCAGTGTGGGGGCCTGGTTTGAACAGCCTGGCAGAGTACACCAACCAATCCTCACAGCTCCAGGGATATCTAGATTAGGTTCTCTCTCTCTCTCTCTCTCTCTCTCTCTCTTCTCTCTCTCTCTCTCTCTCTCTCTGTGTCCATCTCTATCTCTCTCTCCATCTCTATCTCTATCTCTCTCTCTCCTCCCACATGCAAGCACACACACATGCACACTCAGCCCTCCACTCTAAAGGGACAGCAAATTAGAGGGCACTGTGAGTTCCCTCTAACTCACAGTTATTCTGTCATCTCTGTCCTCCCTCGTCGACAGTCCTCTAACCTAACACCCCCTTAACCTCGTCTCTGCCCCCCCCCTTTCTAACCTAACACCCGCCTTAAACCCGTCTCTGCCCCAACCCTCTCTGCCTCCCCCCCCCCAACCTCTCCTGTCTCACTTTTCCACCTCCATCCTCACACCTCTCACCTGGCTCATCTCTCCCCACCACCACCTCTCTCATCTGTCCGCGCCTCTCTCATCCTCCCTTGCTCTGTTCCCCCCCATCCATGCCTCTCTCTCTCTTTCACACACACACACACGTGCGTGTGTGTATCTTTGTGTGTGTGGCACCAATTCCCTTTTTCTAGCATTAGTCTCTGTTTGTGAGATAAACAAATCCAACTTAGTATAATTAAAAAACACAATCAGGCATGTAATTGACATATTCACTGCTACTGCATGTAAATGCAGTAGCAGTGCTGGGGAAGTTGTGACACCAATCATGACACGGGTAGTCTGTGTTCCAGGCTGGAGCAGGTTTGTTCCTGGACGTTTTTTTGGTCCCCACAGACCCACTGACCTTTCTCAGACAGGAGACGTGTCGACACTTCAACAGTTGAAGTAAACTCTGACTGCATACAGGTTTCACCCTTATCACAGTCATGTAATATGTCATAGAATGATTCTATTAATTCAAATAATTCCAGCATCTACTTGAAGTCTTCAGCAAGACTCCAAGAACTGATGTTCTTTGAGGTAAAAAAATTAATAAATAAAGAAGATTGAATGTGATTCAATGACTTCATTTTCATTTATAAATACATCTGTTTTTACACATAAAAACCTCACATCTCGGTGTACTTTTAGGACTGGCTCGTAAACAAGCAAAATTGCGTGTACCAATAATTACACAAAATGAGTTAGTCCTTGAAGTGCTTTTATGTACATTTTTCTCAGTATTTTTGCACAGTACCTTAGCATTTAGCACAGTGCGCTAAATCTGGAGATAGTTGACTTCCTCCCACAAGGCCAACAGTAAGGACACAGTAATAAGAAGCCAGTATCAAAGTGTCTCTCTGAGCTCCCTTTACTCGGGGGCAGAGGTCTCCCATTCAACAAAGATTGTCCTGTTTACTTCACCAAGGTTGTTATGTCTAAATCATGAATAATAATAATAATAATCATGTTGATGATGAATGGATGGGCCACAGGGTGGCGGAGAGAGGGAGTAAGAGGCGGAAACAGGATCATGTGTGTGTATGGGGAGATAGGAGAGAGAGAGAGAGAGAGAGAGAGAGAGAGAGAGAGAGAGAGAGAGTGAGAGAAAGAAGAGAGATAGATACGGGTGTATGTATAAACAGCATACTTTATGTGGAGCGAGAGAGAGAGAGGGAGGAGAACGAGAGAGATGCACTGCTATAGTGTATATGGAGAGAGAAAGAAAGAAAGAAAAATACAGAGCATAAATACAATATATAGGGAGAGAAAGAGAGAGCGGGAGAGAAAGAGAGAGCGGGAAAGAGAGAGATATGGAGAGAGAGCACAGTGGAAGCAGCCCTGTAAGAAGAGGGACAGTCTGGGAGCTGATAGTGTTTTATGAGGGCTGCAGGGACATATTGTCCATTTAAAGCCTGTTTAAGGTGCTCCTATTCGGGGACAGGGAGCGCAGGAGAGGAACCTGTCAAGAGCTTTATGCATCTTTTCCTCTCTCCGTGACCTTTAAAAACAGCCTCGCATGGCCAGTAACAGAGTTCCCCTCACTGTCTCTCTCTCTCTCCCTCTCTCTCTCGTCTCGCGCGCGCTCTCTCGCGTGCTCTCTCAATCTCTTGGCCCACATTACTCTCACTGCCACCCCTTCCCTCCAAACACACACACACACACACACACACAGTAGAACAGTTACAGCCTCAGAGCATGTATCTGGTGAGCTCCACTTTGTCACTCATCTGCAGGGTGCTCCTTGCTGTAGACAACCGCTCCAGTCATCTCCCCCTCAGATCACACTTAATCTCACATCCTCTCTTTCCAGAAGCGAACACCCAGACAGAATACCTCTCACTTGAAAACCAGCCTGCATGTCCACATTTCTTCATTCCCCTCTCCCTCTCTCTCCCTCTCTCTCCCTCTCTCTCTCTCTCTCTCTCTCCTCTCTCTCTCCTCTCTCACTCTCTCATTCTCTCTCTTCCCCTCTCTCAGTGTGTTTAGTGACAGGTTTGAGGGGGGGGGGGGATGGGCACACAACAGCCCTGCCCCCCACTCCAGAGGCAGGCCTCGCAAGTTCCAGAACGCCCCCGAAAAGGAAACCAGAACAGGGAGTCCCACCACACAAGAGCAAGTCTCCAGATGCTCCCTTCCTCTGCCTGCCTGCCTCGACACATCTGGGATGCCCAGCCTGGGCGAGCTAGGGGGAGAGGGAGGGATGGAAAGATAGAGAAAGACAAAGAGAGCGAGAGCGAGACAGAAAAGGCAGGAAGGAGAAAAAAAAACAAAGGAGGAGAGTGGAGGTTGAAGCGCCTGTTGGTTCCTGGCGGGCGGCGCTCAGGTGACAGGTGCTGCTGCAGGAAATGGCAGAGTCCCACAGGGGCTGCACCTGAGGAGCTGCCAGCACCTTGCGCAGTGTGTGTGTGTGCACTTGTTTGCATGTCCAGTTTCACGGTGTGTGTGGCGGCATCTGACGTGACGGTAATACTCAGCTGACAGAACTATCACACCCCTCTCCACGAGGTGGAGGCCCGCCCCCCCCCCCCCCCCCCCCCCCCCCCCCCATCATCTATTCATCCCTTAGGAGGGAGGGAGGCAGGGAGGGAGGCAGGGAGGGAGGCAGGGAGGGAGGCAGGCGTCCTCATACTGTATGTCAGACACACTTTCCTTCAGGCTGGGACACGTGAACATGCCTCAGAACTCGCTGTCCTCCTTTTCTCCTCTCCCTCTCTCCCTCTCTCTCTCCCTCTCTCTCTCCCTCTCCCTCCTCCCCTCTCTCCTCTCTCTCTCTCTCTCTCTCCCTCTCTCTCTCTCCCTCTCACTGGCTGTCTTTGTCTCTCTCTCATCCTCTCTCTGAGTTCAGAGGAGCCGGTGTTCATCTATTATAATCCCCATCTGGCTTCTTACTAGGGAGTGGGAGGCAGTGGCTAACACTAAAATCATCACCAGATATCTAATCTTTAAACGACCTACATATGCGTGTCCTTAACACCATTAACCCATTAGTAGCGTCGCACATATGTGATCGTTCGAATGGGGTCTCACAGCGTAACGTCGCACGCGTGATTTCGAACATTCCAACTGACTATTTTCCGATAGACAAAAACGAACCTGACCAAACGCTATAGTATGGCTTCAAAATGTACACTGAGGAAGTTAACAAGTAACACTAGCATGTAGTAGCATTGCTACGAGCATTATGCTAGGTTGCTAGGTAACGGAAGCTAAACTGAAGCTGGCTAGCTCCGTTTCGCGAAAAATAACTCACTCTGGTGGGAACGTCGGAAATATTTAGAACTCACGCATCTAAGTGTTAACACCTGATATCATGATCCACAACTCAAGAACGTTCTCAAATGTCTCCAACTAGGTTCCCCCTTCCCCCTTTCCAATGTTCACCCCAAACCTATCCCCTCCCCCTCCTCCCCGCCCTCTTCTCCCGGCCAGTCCTCACGTCAACCCCCCACCCGGGTCATAAAACACCTCACCCGCTCCAGTCCATTCCAGTCAATTACTCCTCCTAAATCAAAGCCACCAATAAAGGCAGAGCAGATACAGTCAGCAGAGGGACTGTGTCTCCTGCTGGTTTGCCTGACTGGTGTCACGCCATAAATCTTCGTTG
>NC_090067.1:11720947-11773447 GCF_038355195.1 Osmerus mordax
ATACAGAGCATAAATACAATATATAGGAGAGAGAAAGAGAGAGCGGGAGAGAAAGAGAGAGCGGGAAAGAGAGAGATATGGAGAGAGAGAGCACAGTGGAAGCACCGCCCTGTAAGAAGAGGACCTGTCTGGGAGCTGATAGTGTTTTTATGAGGGCTGCAGGGACATATTGTCCATTTAAAGCCTGTTTAAGGTGCTCCTATTCGGGGACAGGGAGCGCAGGAGAGGAACCTGTCAAGAGCGTTATGCATCTCTTTCCTCTCTCCGTGACCTTTAAACAACAGCCCTCGCATGGCCAGTAACAGAGTTCCCCTCACTGTCTCTCCTCTCTCATCCCCTCTCTCTCTCCTCCGCGCGATCCGAGCTCTCTCGCGTGCTCTCATCAATCTCTTGGCCCACATTACTCTCACTGCCACCCCCTTTCCCTCCAAACACACACACACACACACACACACGACACAGTAGAACAGTTTACAGCCTCAGAGCATGTATCTCTTGGTGAGCTCCACTTTGTCACTCATCTGCAGGGGTGCTCTCTTGCTGTAGACAACCGCTCCAGTCATCTCCCCCTCAGATCACACTTAATCTCACATCCTCTCTTCTTTCCAGAAGCGAACACCCAGACAGAATACCTCTCACTTGAAAACCAGCCTGCATGTCCACATTTCTTCATTCCCCCTCTCCCCTCTCTCTCCCCTCCTCCTCTCCCCTCTCTCTCTCTCTCCTCTCTCCCTCCCTCCTCTCTCTCCTCTCTCTCACTCTCTCATTCTCTCTCTTCCCCTCTCTCAGTGTGTTTAGTGACAGGTTTGAGGGGGGGGGGGGATGGGCACACAACAGCCCCTGCCCCCCACTCCAGAGGCAGGCCTCGGCAAGTTCCAGAACGCCCCCCGAAAAGGAAACCAGAACAGGGAGTCCCACCACACAAGAGCAAGTCTCCAGATGCTCCCTTCCTCTGCCTGCCTGCCTCCGACACATCTGGGGATGCCCAGCCTGGGCGAGCTAGGGGGAGAGGGAGGGATGGAAAGATAGAGAAAGACAAAGAGAGCGAGAGCGAGACAGAAAAGGCAGGAAGGAGAAAAAAAAACAAAGGAGGAGAGTGGAGGTTGAAGCGCCCTGTTGGTTCCTGGCGGGCGGCGCTCAGGTGACAGGGTGCTGCTGCAGGAAATGGCAGGTCCCACAGGGCTGCACCTGAGGAGCTGCCAGCACCTTGCGCAGGTGTGTGTGTGTGCACTTGTTTGCATGTCCAGGTTCACGGGTGTGTGTGGCGGCATCTGACGTGACGGTAATACCAGCTGACAGAACTATCACACCCCTCTCCACGAGGTGGAGGGCCCCCCCCCCCCCCCCCCCCCCCCCCCCCCCCCCCCCCCCCCCCATCATCTATTCATCCCTTAGGAGGGAGGGAGGCAGGGAGGGAGGCAGGGAGGGAGGCAGGGAGGGAGGCAGGCGTCCTCATACTGTATGTCAGACACACTTTCCTTCAGGCTGGGGACACTGTGAACATGCCTCAGAACTCGCTGTCCTCCTTTTCTCCCTCTCCCTCTCTCCCTCTCTCTCTCCCTCTCTCTCTCCCCTCTCCCTCCCTCCCTCTCTCCCTCTCTCTCTCTCTCTCTCCCTCTCTCTCTCTCCCTCTCACTGGCTGTCTTTGTCTCTCTCTCATCCTCTCTCTGAGTTCAGAGGAGCCGGTGTTCATCTATATAATCCCCATCTGGCTTCTTATAGGGAGTGGGAGGCATGTACACTAAAATCATCACCAGATATCTAATCTTTAAACGACCCTACATATGCGTGTCCTTAACACCATTAACCCATTAGTAGCGTCGCACATATGTGATCGTTCGAATGCGGGTCTCACAGCGTAACGTCGCACGCGTGATTTCGAACATTCCAACTGACTATTTTCCGATAGACAAAAACGAAATGACAAACGCTATAGTATGGCTTCAAAATGTACACTGAGGAAGTTAACAAGTAACACTAGCATGTAGTAGCATTGCTACGAGCATTATGCTAGGTTGCTAGGTAACGGAAGCTAACTGAAGCTGGCTAGCTTCCGTTTCGGAAAAATAACTCACTCTGGTGGGAACGTCGGAAATATTTAGAACTCACGCATCTAAGTGTTAACACCTGATATCATGATCCACAACTCAAGAACGTTCTCAAATGTCTCCAACTAGGTTCCCCCTTCCCCTTTCCAATGTTCCCCCAAACCTATCCCCCTCCCCCCTCCTCCCGCCCTCTTCTCCCGGCCAGTCCTCACGTCAACCCCCCCACCCGGGTCATAAAAACACCTCACCCGCTCCAGTCCATTCCCAGTCAATTACTCCTCCTAAATCAAAGCCACCAATAAAGGCAGAGCAGATACAGTCAGCAGAGGGACTGTGTCTCCTGCTGGTTTGCTGACTGGTGTCACGCCATAAATCTTCGTTGCCCTTTGTGGCTGACCAAAATGGAAAGAGAACCACAGGGGTTTTTTTCCGCTCCTGTCCTTGACTGGTGGTGTGATAAGGACCTAAAGCATGGCTTGTGTTTTACAGGTAGGGAGAGAGAGGGAGAGAAGAAAGGAGAGAAAGAGGGAGCGAGAGAGGGAGAGAGAGAGAGGGATGAGAGGCTTTCACTGTGTCTCTAATGTAATTGCATGGACCACTTCATCATAAACGAGGCACCGCGGTGCAACACTGCTTATCTCTCCCCCTTTTCTCCTGTCCCCCCTCCCCTCCCCTCCCTCCCCTCCCTCCCCTCCCCTCCCCTCCCCTCCCCTCCCCCTCCCCTCCCCCTCCCCTCCCCCCTCCCCTCCCCCTCCCTCCCTCCCTCCCTCCCTCCCTCCCTCCCTCCCTCCCTCCCTCCCTCCCTCCCTCCCTCCCTCCCTCCCTCCCTCCCTCCCTCCCTCCTCCCTCCCCTCTCCTCTCTCTCCTCTCTCTCTCTCTCTCTCTCTCTCTCTCTCTCTCTCTTCTCTCTCTCTCTCTCCCTCTCCCCTCCCTCTCTCTCCCCTCTCTCTCCTTCCCCTCCTCTCCCCTTCCCCCTCTCTCCTCCCCCATCCCTCCCTCCCTACCCCAGACAACTCCCTGGCCACCTCACTAGCTGAGCCAGAGGCTTGTGCGTTTACTCCAGCCCTCATCAATACACGCCAGCACTGGATCAACCTGTCAGGTAGGACTGAGTCCGAAGAAAGCTTCGGTGCTTAGTGTGTGTGTGTGTTATGAACGCATCCATACACATAAAACAACATGTACACATGATTACATATATTATTTAATCAAATAGCGTGAGTTTTTGTCGTTATTTTCCTTTTTCACATTTCCTGAGGTGCCAAATATTGTACACAATATAAACTAGGAGTTTGTATGGTATCTCATTCCAAATTGTAGGCAGTAATATGGAGTTGCGCCGTCCCCCCTCCCCACCCCCCCCATGTGACAATAACAACTTCCTCTCTTCTGGAAGGCTGACTATGAGCTTTTGGAGTGTGTCTGCTGGATTTAGTGCCCATTCAGCCACAAGAGCATTAAGGAGTTTGGGCACTGCTGTTAGGTGATTACACCTGGCTTGCAGATGTGTTAGAACTGATCCCAAATGTGTTTAATGTTGTTTAGGTCAGGGATCTGTGCAGGCCCAGTCAAGTTTTTCCACACCAAACTCAACAAAAACATTTCTGTACGGACCTCGCTTAGCCACATGGTGGGGCAAGTCCATGTTATTGCCTGAGGTTTTCGAATAAGACGTACAAGAACTCATATAGGTGACACGGTCAGGTGTCTCAATACTTGTGTCTAATGTACATGTTTAGACATTAAAATCTCTCAAATTCAAGTCTAGATATAGATGAATAAATGTGTGTATGCATGTATGTATGGTATACATGTGTATCCCTTGTGATTGTTGCTTTCGTGTAGCCAGGCCCTGATAAGCAGGATTTGCCTGACTGGCTGAGTGCCCCAGCATTGCCTGCAGTCTAAAACCACAGTCCCTATCTGTAATGGCTTTCTCCTATCCTATCTGTGGACATGTTCCCTGCAAAATTCACACTCGAACACAGATACACAACCTTTTCCACAAACACGCTTTCTGAACAAACAAGTGTGTGCATGCACCAACACACATATTCTCGCACACACACACACCCGCCACAAACAAATAAACAAGCGTCACAGGCCACAGCGGCACAAAGACATTCACCACAGCTTTGTGTACCCGGTGGGCACTGCACGGGCCTCCTTGTCTGAGAGAGAGAGGTAAAGAGAGATAGAGAGGTAGAGAGAGAGAGGTAGAGAGAGAGAGGTAGAGAGAGAGAGGTAAAGAGAGAGAGGTAGAGAGAGAGAGAGAGAGGTAGGGAGAGAGAGAGAGAGGTAGAGAGAGAGAGAGAGGTAGGGAGAGAGAGAGAGGTAGAGAGAAAGGTAGGGAGAGAGAGAGAGGTAGAGAGAGAGAGGTAGAGAGAGGTAGAGAGAGAGAGAGAGGTAGAGAGAGGTAGAGAGAGAGAGGTAGAGAGAGAGGTAAAGAGAGATAGAGAGGTAGAGAGAGAGAGGGTAGAGGGAGAGGTAGAGAGAGAGAGGTAGAGAGAAAGGTAGAGAGAGAGGTAGAGAGACAGAGGTAGAGAGAGAGAAGTAGAGAGAGAGAGAGAGGGAGGAAGAAGGACAATAGAGAGGAGAGAGAGAGGGGAGGAAGAAGGAAAACGAAGGAGGGAGATCTTTATCCTACCCAGATCATGTACCTGAATCAATTCCTCCTCTCACTACCCCTACCCCACCTATCTCTACCCACCCCCACCTCTCTCCACCCGCCCCCCCACCCCCTCACACACACCTTTCTGAAAGTGGTTCGTGCTGGGCCCAGATTGATCTGACCCCCCCCCCCCCCCCCACCCCCCGCCCAACCTCATGGTACATGCCAAGGTAAGATTGATCCATGTCTCGGTTGGCCTGCCCAGCCCACACCGCCGGAGGGACATGGGCAGCACATTGAGCGCTCTCCTTCCTCGCCCCTCACCTCTCATCTGGGAGATGGAGACAGAGAACATGCGGGGGAGGTGGCGAGACAGAAGGATAGAGACTGAGAAAGACAGAGAGAGAAAGAGTTGCGTTTCTTTCCGCAACGAAAGAGCGATAACATCTGTGAGGAACAATGCTAGCTGTCTCTATTGGATAGGTCCTCTCCCCGGACACACTCCACAAATTCATCTCTCCAGATGTTATCCCAATACAAAAAAACTACAACTCATCACTGTTCACATCTATCCGAAAATCATCTCTTTCTCTTCCTAGTCAGACTTGAGATGGGATTGATACTGAGTGCCTGAAAGAGAGAGAGAGAGAGCAAGAGATAAAGCTATAGAGCGAAGGAGAGAGAGAGAGATAAGAGATACTAGCTGTTTCCTGCACTGCAGCAGGTGATCAAATAGCACATACTGGCGTGATGGAGTTGGCCTGGTGCCAAGATGAGACTGTGCACTCTGAATCCTAATATCCTCCTGTCATAGCTGGGAGGAGGAGGAACCTTGGAGGCTCCTCGCTTCTCCACTCTTGTCTTCTCTTGTCTTCTCTTCCTTCACGTCTTTCCTTTTGCTTTCCCAACTCATCCTCCTTCTTGTGTTTCCAGATCTCTCCCCTCCCCTCCGGGTGAAGTGATCTTTCTCCCCCAGAGGGCACATGCCCGTACCACCCCCCCCCCCAACACACACACACACACACACCTCACAGCTCTTACCTACATTTTACATTTACATTTAGTCATTTAGCAGACGCTCTTATCCAGAGCGACTTACAGTAAGTACAGGGACATTCCCCCCGAGGCAAGTAGGGTGAAGTGCCTTGACAAGGACACAACATCAGTTGGCATGACCGGGAATCGAACTGGCAACCTTCGGATTACTAGCCCGACTCCCTCACCGCACAGCCATCTGACCCTTACCTCACACTCTTGACACGCAGTCACACCCCCACATCCCCTGTTGGGAAAGCAAGCCTTCCAGGAAGTTTCAGTCCTGTGGTCCCACCGTCCACACACACACACACACACACACACACACACACACACACACACACACACACACACACACACACACACACACACACACACACACACACACACACACACACACACACACACACACACACACACACACACACACACACACACACACACAGTGACTCCACAGGTGGCTGATGTGTTCCAGCGTAATGGTTTCCTGCTGGGTAAAGCTAGGATCAGAGAGAACTGGGTTCAGGAAGTGGACAAGACAGCTGACAGGAAGAAGGGATACAGAGTCAAAGAACGTCTCCTGGATGATGTGTACGATCTGTGTGAGGTAGCACACGTGATCGCAACATTCAAAGACAAGCACAGCATGTCGTCGTACAGCAGTGCTGTGCACACCGCAAGAGGAATACTGTTCTGGAAAAAAATAAAATGAAATAAAATAACGATGTGAAAAAGATTTAATGTTTCTTAGTTGCCAGATTCTTTCCTTGTAATAATTTTTGTAAACTGACCAATTTTCCACAGACACTCTGAGGAAGAGAGCCTTTGATTGGCAGCCATGCTGATAATAGATCTCCTGCACCTAATTAAGAAGTGACCCACAGACAAAGTGCACGGCTTGGCTGCACGGACTGTCTGCACGGACTGGCCCTCGTCATGTTCCCTTTAGTTTGTGGGAGTAACAAACTAAAACGGATTAAAACAACCCCATCCGCGGTTGAAAACCGACCGATAGAGTGGTGTTCAGGCACGATGATTAAAACTAATTACTGAGATAAGCAAATTCAATCAAGTATGGACGCCTCCAGCGTAAAGATGTGTAGACCATCTGAAACGCATGTGGAGATATCGACTTGTTTGCGTATCAAGGCAGGAAGGCAGAAGTTTCTAGATGGAGATCATAGGCGTGCTTCCATGGAATGCATCTGTTGTGGGTTGTGTCTGAGATATGCATGAAGCTCTCAACGATGTTGCAAAAGACATTTGTGTACAGGAAGTGTGTGCGTGTGTTTTTTGTGTATGTGTGTCTCTAAGTGGGGAGTCAGGTGGCTGAGCGGTGAGGGAATCGGGCTAGTATCTGAAGGTTGCCAGTTCAATTCCCGGTCATGCCAACTGACGTTGTGTCCTTGGGCAAGGCACTTCACCCTACTTGCCTCGGGGGAATGTCCCTGTACTTACTGTAAGTCGCTCTGGATAAGAGCGTCTGCTAAATGACTAAATGTAAATGTGTGTATGTGTCAGTGTGCTGTCAAACCACGGTTTACTGTTCGACACCACACAGTCGTGGCACTTCCTGGATGGCTGGCAAATACCTTCGGTCATCTACTAGGTTTCCATTTTGCAGGTGTGCAGGACATCAATTCTATAGGCATGACGTAAATCTTAAAAGGAAATCAATTACACATTTTAGACAAAGCAATAAATAATCACGCCTTCATCTGACAACCTCTCAAAGAGAATCTTTCGATAACACTGCCATATTTATTCTCTCGCTCTATATATCTATTTCTCCACCTCTTCTCAACCTTTCTTTTGCTTTTCTTTTCCTCTCATCCTCTCGCTGTTCGCTTTCTTCTCATCCCTTCTTCTCTCATCTAGATTTCCATCACTCTTGTATGCATATCATGTTTTCCATGCATGTTTTCTATGCATCTCATGGTTTTACCTCCCTCACTCCCTCCCTCCCTCTCTGAGTCCCTCCCTGTCTCTGGAAAGGCTGCTCACAAGTTGAGCGGGCGAGGGGGGGAGGATTGGTGAGCCCCAGATGTTTGCTGAACTGGAAGCCTGCATTGACAGCAGCTGGGATTCTGTCACAGAAGAAACAACACCCAATGTGATAAAAAAAAAAAGAAAAGACAAGAAAAAGGAAATAACAGAGACAACTTTTTCCTCAACTCTCTCTTCTCCTTCTTGTCTCTCTGAGATAGCGCTGCAGTTAAACCCAGCGCTGCATTGGCAGGTGTTGCTCACTAAAACAGGTGTTCACTGACCAATGAGACGGGAGGAAATGACACATACAAGCTGTTGGCTGGTTTGTGGGAAAGAGGCTTTTGATTCTCACCTCCCTCTTCGTTTGAGATTTGTCCAACTCTCCTGTTAAATCGTCTCATCAAACCTTTATACCACAAGTCCTCAATGAAAATTACTTTGCAGATGAAAAGAAAGATGGGGAGGAAGCCTACATTCTCTCCCCCTCTCTCCTTCTCTCTCTCTCTCTCTCTCTCTCTCCCTCTCTCTCCCCCTCTCATCTGTCTGTCCGTACTTCAGTGCTCTCAAACATCAAAATGTGATTCCCGGTGATGTTTTGAAGTCTGATCGGAGTGTTTATTTCCAGTTGTGTAGCATTTAACTCTCATCCCCAGTGGACGCACTGCACAGAAGGCCTCATTTGTAGAAGTGCACTATCATCCAGCCCTTGTCTATTTGGAAACATGTCAATTTGGCTAGATAGAGAGAGAAAGACAGAGATAAAGAGAGAGATAGAGAGAGAGAAATGAAGAGAGAGAGAGAGAGAGAGAGAGAGGTAGAGATGAAGAGAGAAAGGACTAGAGAGAGAGAGAAAGAGAGAGATGAAGAGAGAGAGAGAGAGAGAGAGAGAGAGAGAGAGAGAGAGAGAGAGAGAGAGAGAGAGAGAGAGAGAGCGAGAGAGAGAGAGAGACTGGCAGGAGACTGAATCCATTTGGAGCATTTGGGGAGCCAAGGGGCCCTAAAAAGAAAAGAAAACATGAAACAGGAAGCTGCCGTGAGACAGTGTCCCCACCACAGCTCCCCTCAGAACGGAGGTAGAAATGCAAGCACTGAAATGACAACAAAGTGCATTGCTGTGTGGTTTGGCTTCATATCAAGCAGCTGCCTCAATTCCCTCCTCGAGCGCCATTTTGTTTCCCAAATGCTGTAACAACGGCACATTTTACATCGCACTGGGAAGCAAAATCACATCTCGTAGGATTTAAGTTGCCACGTAAAAACAATTTGTTGTACTCTACAGTTTTGCCCGAAATACCACTTGAAAACAGATAAAGTCAACCTCTCTCCACATCCATTTTGCTTTGGTCTGTGGTCTAAATCCTCTTCTGAGTGGGTGTGAAGTGGGCAGCTGGCCACAAAATGTCCGCCCCGCTCCCGCTGCACCAGTGCCTATCAGGTGGGATGAAGCCAGGAAGCACTAACATTATCCTTCATGTGTCTCTAAGTCATAACAAAGAGCAGAGAGCTCTCACATAGAGGCCTGGACAGCCAGGGGGGGGGGGGAGGGGGAGGGAGAGAGAGAGAGAGAGAGAGAGAGAGAGAGAGAGAGAGAGAGAGAGAGAGAGAGAGAGAGAGAGAGAGAGAGAGAAAGGGTGATGACGAGAGAGAGAGAGAAAGGGTGATGAGAGAGAGAGAGAGAGAGAGAGACGAGAGAGAGAGAGGGAGAGGGAGAGGGAGAGGAGAGAGGGAGAGAGAG
Organism: Osmerus mordax; assembly: GCF_038355195.1. Classification (NCBI taxonomy): domain Eukaryota; kingdom Metazoa; phylum Chordata; class Actinopteri; order Osmeriformes; family Osmeridae; genus Osmerus; species Osmerus mordax. Next base: position 11,730,366 of record NC_090067.1, read on the forward strand.
AGAGGGACAGGGAGAGAGAGAGGGAGAGGGAGAGAGAGGGACAGGGAGAGAGAGAGAGAGAGGGAGGGAGCCTTTAGTGGATTACCCGTCCTGGATTCTCACATCGATCTCTCGCGTGGACGTGTACAAGAATGCTAGATGTGATTTGGAGGGCAGGCCTGAATCTAGATTTTAAGGGATGCCAGAGATAGCGAGGAGTCATTTCAAAGATCTTTCAGAGTCAAACAAGCAACTTTACAGCAGGGAATCTGCTTCTAGAAAGACTCTAAAACACACACATACACACGCATACACACACACACATAAAACACACATACACACCTGCAACAGGTACTCTATGTGCACTTGAATAAACACACACACACACACAGGCCTATTTTCACCTCCTTCAGTGCTGAGTAGGGATTTGGGGAAGCGGTTGCAAATGTATTAGGGATCAATAGTTCCAGACCTGACTGGGGATGAATAGCTCTTCCTCTGTCAGTCACTTTAGAGGTCAGAAATGCTGCACTCAACAATATGTGTGCGTGTGCATGTGTGTGTGTCCATGTGCAAAAATGAGTAGTTGCATACAGTATGTATGCACATATGTATGTACTATACAGATGCATATATACTGTATGTGAAATATATATATAGTAGATGTGTATTATTAGTTTTGACCAAATAACTAATGATAGGCCATGACTGCACTAGCTTGAGACCTACATATAGATTGATTAATGATCATTGAAGAATAAATCGTAACAAACGACTCATTTGAGGCGAGGGAATCCCTGAAGTATTTCATCACATTGTCTCTGGGGTTGCTTTTTGTTCTAATGGAAAAACAGACAGAAAATAATTCAACACTTGCATTTAATTTAGCTTATAGTTTGTTGCTAATCAATCTAAATATCCTGACCTATGAGAAAGGATTAGATTCGGGTTCGGCCCACACGCACACACGCACGCACGCACACACACACACACACACACACACACACACACACACTCTGGTCATTTGGACACTGACAAACACAAGCCGTCAACAGTAGCTTCTCACACCCAGATTCTGGTGTCAAACACTATCCTGAACTAGATGGTGTTTTGATCAGCATGAAAAGGATCAAGGAGGTACATTTACATTTAGGCATTTAGCAGACGCTCTTATCCAGAGCGGCTTACAGTAAGTACAGGGACATTCCCCAGAGGCAAGTAGGGTGAAGTGCCTTACCCAAGGACACAACGTCATCTGGCACAGCCGGGAATCAAACTGGCAACCTTCTGATTACAAGCCCGCTTCCCTAACCGCTCTGCCACCTGACTCCCTACAGGAAGGTAGGATCTAGGAGGTAGGATCTAGGAAGTGGGATAGGAAGTGGGATATAGGAGGTAGGATCTAGAAGGTAGGAGGCTTCTTTTGAGTCTAGAATATAACATCTAACTATTGTAAAGGAATATGACCTACAACCGTACCAAGGTCAAATAATTACTAACCTATAGTTTTTTGGATCAAATACAGTTGAAGCCAGTGTGTGTGTGCTTGAAGGTTAAGTGTATATAAGTAACGTGTGTTTCTGTCTTTTCGTTGGAAGCCAGTGTGATGGATTAGACCTGGAACTAATGTGCTCGTCCACCTGTGAAATGAGAACTACAGGGCAGAGAGCGGAGAGACAGAACGCTGTTCTACTGACGCCAAGCAGAATGTGGAGATGACATCTTGTATCAGATCAACGGAATGGTTGAAGTCCTTAAAATGACTCCAATAAGAGATTCACATTTTTTATAGGTTCAATTAAGTGCGACTCCAAATATCTTCAACTACTGTAAGTGGTTTGAATTTTTCTTTCATGTCTATGTTTTATTCATTTCACAGTCGCTTTTAACCAGAGTGACGTACAAGAAACACATGTAGGTATGTAAGTTCAGACCTGCCTAGTTCTAACAGCACATCAGTGGTTAGAGCCAAAGAACGGCCTTGGGTGAAATCAATAAGTGATGGAATCAGTAAAGAAACCTTTGTGACTGTACATTTTAAGCTTAGGAATCCACACAACCTCAAAAACAAACAGTGCCCACAGCATCCACAAAGCTCTCTCTCTCTCCGATGGCGAAAGGAAGAGGGTTAGGGAGTCGGGCTATTAATTGCAAGGTTGTTGGTTCGATTCCTGGCAGTGCCAAATGACGTTGTGTCCTTGGGCGAGGCACTTCGCCCTACTTGCCTCAGGGGAGAATGTCCCTGTACTTACTGTAAGTCGCTCTGGATAAGAGTGTCTGCTAAATGACTAAAATGTAAATGTAAGAGGGAACCGGGAGCAGCCCCGTCGAAGGGAGCAGATGCCGGCTGATCCTTCACACGTTTCCTTCAGAGGCGCGGAGCGTTTACTCATCCCTCTATCAGAGGGGGGACTGTCACCTCCTGGGAAAAGGCCTGCTTTAGTACACTGATCAAGGCAGTCACTAATTACTACTTATGAAAAGAAGAGGTGTCAGATACAGGTTGCGCCTCCTCCATCTGTTCTGCGACAGGTCTTTGTGTTTGTGTCTAGGCGTGTGTGTGTGTCGGTGTGTGTGTGTGTTGATATTAGAGTGAAAGGCAACCGTTTCACTCTTATTTCTTTTTATGTGTTTTCAGCTCTTCTGTCCTTTGATTTGTCTTCTACTTGGCAGGTCCACAAGACTTGTTCCCCATATGCTAGGCTGTCAGGCCACCATCCAGAGAGAAAAACACAGATGAAACAGAAAGAGAGAAAAAAAAAAGTGGAAAAAAAGAAAGAAGATGACTTCCACTTTGTAATTTGTGCATATTTTATCCAACTGTCCCTTGACACTATTCAACATTCGTTGAGTGTTGTTGTGTTTTAAGTTGACAAACAAGAGTGACAAAATGCATATTTAGAAACTTTGGAGGAATTGGAAATGGGGATGAATGCTGGAATTAATAAATCATATTTGTTCATACATTAATAAGCAGCAGAGTTGATGAGTTAGGAGTGAGTTCAGTCTCGTACTACCAGGAGACCCGGGTTATCAATATTTAATAAGTGTAAACAGATACGCAGTTGGTTCAGTCTGGATACAAATGTGGAAGTCTGTGTGTGTGTTTTCCCTTGTGTGTGTGCGCGCGTCTGTGTGTGTATGTACATGTGTGTGCGTGTGTGTGTGCATGTGTGTGGTACGTGGAAGGAACCTCCCTCATCCTCGATGCCATAAAGCTCCTCATTTGTGGACTCAAAAGATAACGTAAAAATAATAATATCCGAAATCTTTATTTTCACTTCTCGTTTCTTGGGCTGTTATTCGCTACGGTCTCAGTGCTGAGGGAGCAAAGCTCTGGAGACAGCCTCAAAGTCACACCGGGCGATACACAAACGTCAGGGAAAACACCCCACGACAGGTGTGTTGGTGTGGCTTACAGCTTGTCATAGAAAAAAAAAAAACATCCTTTCCCTGAGAGCATGACAAGAGGATTGATTGGGGCCGCCCATCACATTAGCATTAGCATAGCATTTGGTCCTGTGTCATGAATACGATTGTGGGGTGTTTTGAATTGGCCCACGTCTCCAGAAAGAAGGCCTTCCTTCACCATGCTGCCTCGTTTCTTTCTGACCATCCGATCGGAAAACACTAGAAAACAGCAAAGCATGGTCCAAGCCAAGCTGCAGAACTACCTAACAGTCACGGTTCACCTTACATTTACATTTAGTCATTTTGAGTGAACCACTCTTTGAATTTGTAGAGATGCAGTATTGTCTGTGAAAGTTTGTATTAATATATTATCGTGCGTGTGTGTGTGTTTGTGTGCGTGTGGTTGTGGCTGTGTGTGTGGTTGTGTGTGTGTGTGCGTGCATGTGTGCGCTGCTGTGCCCGCTCATCACTGTACTTGCTCTGGGTTGCACTCAAGCGAGCAGAGAAGCCCTCCAGCCAAAAGACTTCTCAATTCTTCCTAAAATGCTGCAGTGACAGAAATGAGTGTCAGCGAACAATAAACCACAGATCAATACCGGAGGGGGGGGGGGGGGGGGGGGGGAGTGCATGGGGAAAGGTCCCTCAGAGAAGCGGACGGCATTAAAACCTGGAAGCTGGGGCATTTTTAAGCGCTCAAAAACAACTGTCCACAATGGAGTCATTTACAGAGCCATCTTCTCCTCTCTCTGGATGAAGAGGACTCAGGGAACCATTACAGCTCAGAGGACTGGGGTCTGGTCTTTAAGAAGCCTTTCTATCTGTTCCCTTTTAACTCTCTCTCTCTCTCAATATATATATATATATATCTCATTCACATGAACAAATGCACTCACACACCATATGCAAATGAGATGCACAGACACACATGCATGCTCATGGATGCTCATGCACCTGTGTGCAAGAACACACTCACGTGTGCAAGAACACACTCACGTGTGCAAGAACACACTCCCGTGTGCACACACACACATGCACACACACACATGCAGTGTGCATTGGTCCAGACCTCGAGAGTGAGTTGGTAGTATCTGGCTGGTTGAGTGTGTCAGAATGTGTGTGTTTGGTCATGTGGTCCATTTCTGACCCTCTATGTATGTGTCCTCTGTTCCCAGAACACAAACAGTAAACATATCAGTCTTTCTGTCTTGCACCTGACACTCCTCTTACATCACTTCCTCTTTCCTTTTTCGCGAGTTCTGTTTTTGCTCTTCCCCTCCCGTCCTCCATCCCTCACCCCCCCCACCCCCTCTCTCTCCCTTTTTCTAGTCGTGTGCATTAATAATTGACTGGATGTGAAGATCTCCCTGCTGGAACATTCTCCTTCATTAAGCCCAATATGTACCGTGCTGTGGATCTGACACCATTCATTTTCAGACCCACACTCATCACCCTCCCTCTCTCCCTCTCTCCCTCTCTCCATCCCTCCCTCCCTCCCCCCTCTCTATCTACACCCCTCTCTTTTCCTCTCCTTCCTCATTTGACGACATTCTACAGCCCTGTACTTATCTCCTCCTCCTCTCCCTCCTTCTACACGACATCTTTATACCCTCTTTTTGTGTCCCCCCCCCCATCTCTGTCACGCCCCTCACTATCTCCCTCTCCCCACTTTAGTGCTAACTAGTGGCTACATCTACTGTCTAGTACAGGACGTGCGTTATAAAGTGTAACTCAACCCTGGTCTGTTCTACTCACCTGTGCTCTACTCTACAAAGTCTTTTTGCATTATTTTAAGTCGGTATCAAGTACGGTTCTTTGCACAGTCAGAGTCACAGTCGCTTTGTTTGGGTTTGAAACGTTGTACGACCTCAAACCAGACAGTCGCTTTCCAGCTTCTACAGTCGCCGCGACGATGTCTGTTGTTTTCAGTTGACCAGCCGACCATGTGACCTAGTCTCATCGCCTCAGCCTTACTCAGCTAAACCCCCCCTCTCTCTTCTCACTCCACCCCCCGGCTGTCTCCCGGGCGATTCCGTTGAGGATAGCGGGCAGCCCTGCCTGCCACACAGCCCAGCCGCTTCACTGAGCCGGCAGCGATAGCGTAACCAGGGAGTTCATATTCAGCAACTCTTTTTTTTCTTCCCTCAGCTTCACGGGCAGGTCAAGTAGTCAAGTTATTTCTTTCTCCGGGGAGTTGAAAGAAGGATCGAAAAGGATAGCACGTGTGTCGTCTCATGGCAGAGGTCTAAACTCAGCTCTTTCGGAAGAGGTTTCACATTCATCTAATTTTCACCAGGCCATGCGGTTTAGCTGGAGGCTGCACCTGCGAACATCTATCTCCTGATTCTGTTATTTCCCCCCCCCGGATGTTACTAGTGACTAGAGTCAGAGTCCATGACTCGTCAGCAATGCCTCAGAGGCAGGAGACTGCATATTAACCCTCGTGCTGCCTTCGGGTCACATGACCCAAAGGTTCATAACGAACCACCGTTGTGTTTACCCAATTTTACCCAATACAAAAACATTTTTTTTTTTTTTCTTTTAACCATTGCAATGGGGGGGGGTCTGAGACAGCCCGACAGTTAAAAGAAAATGCTTCACTTTGTTTTTGTAGGAGGTAAATTTGTCGCAATACGACGGTGGGTCACAATGACTGATGGGTCAGAATGACCCGAAGATAACACAAGGGTTAAACTCTTTCAACATAACGCACCAAACGTGTTTTCAGACCACAACGCTTGACGTGCTACAAACCCCTTAACCTCGCACCTTGGTCGAGGTTAAGGAGATTACAGGAGCTCGTCCAAGTGAGAGGGCTACGTTTAGCCGTTGTTGAGAGAAAAAACGAAGACAAATGAAGAGTGCACACGCGCGTGCGCACACGTGATTAGACCCACACATTATGTTCAAAGTAATAACGCTGGCTTGAAGCATATGCAATTGCCAATGTGGAGTCCTATTAGGATGTCCTTTGTAAAAGATACTGTGTCTAGAGTAGGGAATTAGGCCCAGGCGTTCGTCCTGACAGACCATTATAATAATCCCTGCTACTGAGGACAACACTAGGATACAAAACCCACCAAATCCACCATTACCCACGCTTGCAGACCTGAGAGAACTAATGAACAATGTGCCTGTGCACATTTCCTATTAGAGCGGAAATCAAAGAGAGTATTTATTCTTATTAACTGTCATAAAGCGCCATCAGCATCTCCTTTGCAAATATGTGAAGTCAAATATTGGTGGTTAAGGAAACGCATAAACATACACAAACACACAGTATGCAGTCCTGCTGTATATCCAGTCACAAGGCTAGGCATCCTGTTCCCACTTCACCCAGAGAGGGGAGGGGAGAGGAGAGGAGAGGAGAGGGGAGAGGAGGGGAGGGGAGGGGAGGGGAGGGGAGGGGAGGGGAGGGGAGGGGAGGGGAGAGGGGAGGGGACAAGGGAGAGGGGGGGCATCATAGGGGTCATCGTGTAGGTCGTCAGTTTAGTTTTCTCCGTTTCTTGCCCACACCAGGGTTCGAACTTCTAACTCACTCACGTAACAACTACCTCTCATAAGCATGACTTTAGACAGCTACGCTACTGAAAAGCTGGGTGTGATGGCGTGGGTGGGCAGTATCTATACTGAGGAGTCAGTTTAACTAATTAAACTTACTTACAGTTGCATACCAAACTAATTCAATGACACACACACACTGTCAAGGCCATGACTGACAATGAAGGAAAATATCCATAAAGAGTTTGAAGAAAAGATATAGATATATCTATGAACAGTGTAGATATACCGACAATACAGGAACATACTCACACTGCTACCTAACAATGACACACATGCAGACACACACACATACACACACAGCAGTTCCTTTGTAATGGCTGTGTGTCAGCGCATAACAGATGTATCCTAACAGTGTCATTTATTTCCATCTCCAGCCAGCCTATATGCCTGTCCAAACAACAACACAAAACAAAGGATAGAGAACAACAGAGAAGAGACAAACACATCAATCTAGTGCACCACCGATCCCACACACACACACGCGCGCACACACACACACACACACCGCAGCTACTCCCATGCAGCTAGAATTTGCAGCAGGCACATGTAGTCACACAAACACTGTTGAGGTGTGTGTGTGTGTGTGTGTGTGTGTGTGTGTGTGTGCCCCCCTCAACCCTGTTATTTCACATCCCACCTGACGTTATCCCTCAAAAAACATCCCAAATAAACTCCTGAATTCACTTGTAGTGTGAATCTACTCGTAGACTGATTAAACACATGTGCACTAGTAGTGTCACTCTGGATTCACCTACACGACAGAAAACAATTAGCATTAGCTCAACTGACTCAGTGCTAGTTATTACCAGTTCCTCTTCAATAGCTCACGTAACTGCACTTTATTTAACGAAAACCATTTCAAACTGGTGTCGATTAGTGGGTTAAGACTACGTTTATACTTAGCGCCGCAGAAAGTGATGGACCTCCTCAGAATCTTCTGTGCAGGGCGAGGGAGTGTGCCGTGTTTGTGGGGCAAGTGTGGGCCCTGTTACAGTCATGTTTCCACGGTGATGGTTGATAGATCGAGCATTCCGTGACAGAGTCGTGTGGGGGATGAATATGTTTGACTTCTGACTCACCCTGGACTTCAGGTTTAGATTATTCAGCAGAATCCTCAGCTCTCTGATTCTCTCCCCTCCTTTTTCCTTTTCTCTCCTCTACTTTGTCCTCTCTCATCCTCTCATCCTCTCCCCTCCCACTGTTCCCCTATGCAGGGAAACCTGCTAATTAGAGGAACTCGAACTGTCAGCAGAATTAAACACTACAGGCAGAGGTGCAATACAGTTCTCACACACCTCTCTCTCTCTCTTTCTATAGTTTAACAGACAGTCTATACAGTACTGTAAAATGTTCAGATCCTCTAAACTGTGCTTTTACCCACGTTTTGTACAGTCTATAACAGTCCACTTCCCTATCTATGTTCGTTTCACACACTGTCTCCCTTCACAGGAGCCAGAGTTGATCAGAGGTGATTAGCGCCATGTCATGGGAATTCTCGTTCCGTCCAATGAAAGAATGGATGTATTGTTGACAGCAGGGTGAATGACAGGAGACACATATGCTGTCTTCTTCAGTGTGTTTCTCTCTTATGGTCTCCCATGGAAACACACCTAATCAAACGGACGTCTGTAGACTTTTCCATAAAGAGCCAACGTTATAAGACAAACTGTTCTACAGAGAATATTTAAGTCAACATGAAGGAAAATAACGAATGTCAAAGAAAAAACGAATGGCGGAGTTGTAGACTGAATAATGTAATGTGGGAGAGCGGAAGAGAAGATGGGAGTGGAGAGAGATCCGAGGGTAGTCGATGATGGGAAGTCAAAAGACATGCAGAGTGGGAGGAAGGAGGGAGAAGTGGTCGCAGAAGAACGAGAGGCAGAAAGAGAGAGGGAGAGAGGGAGAGAGAGAGAGGGAGAGGGAGGGAGAGAGAGAGAGGGAGAGAGAGAGAGAGGGAGAGAGGGAGAGAGAGAGAGAGATAGTTATTTATCTGTCATCTGCAGAGGAAATTGGCACAGTGGGCCGAGAGGACTAAGCCATTACAGACTCAGACAGGGGCTTCCTCCATCGGAAAATACAGACAGAGTGATGAAGTGAGAGATTGTTTATCAGGAGAGGACTTCAGGTATCATGGAGTGGTCCTTCATTTGCCTCAACATGGATGGAAGAAGAGGGAGAAGTGGCCCAAAAAAAAAAAACGCCTACAATAATGTCCCTCCCAAAAATTCAGGGATTCGGCCATTTTGTCAGTGTGGGGCTGGGTAATGATTAAACTTACTGAGATGAATTATGATCATTTAGTGGTGAATTGAGTCATTATGCCATTATGCGACAGTGATTGGATGGAAGCAGGTGGCGCATAACAACCACAACACAAAGAGGAGGGAAAAATCTTCCGCGTTTGTCTCCAAACACCATAAACTCGGTGTCTAATCTTCAGGGAGTGTCGCAGAGCACAGTGTGGTTTCTGTGCATCTGCAGCTAGAGATGAACTCAACAGGTCCTCAGTCCTTCAGACAGAGCTGTAACAAACAGCAACAAATCAGTCAGTGGGAATCAGCCAGGCTAGAGCTGATTTAGCACCCTTGGAGTCCAGTGTGACAGAGCGTAGTAGGGCCAGGCAGTTACTAGCTTACACCTTACGTTGATTTGTTTAGTGGCAAAACAGGCTTTTATTGAGTTTGGCAAACCGTGATCAAATGATCAAAGAAACAGACAGGTACATGTATGGACAGACAGGCAGAGAACGTGTGAAGCTTGACTACAATGGACAACTGCACGGCAATCAATAAAAACCTTTAATGGTCACAGGAAAAGAGAGAGAACAAGATGTGATGGCCATCTGGACCTGGTTAGGGTAACACATTGCTGCTAGGGGCCTCTTAAAATGCATCACAGACGACATCCGGCTCTGTAGCATCAGGCGTGTGGTAACATTTACATTTAGTCATTTACCAGACGCTCTTATCCAGAGCGACTTACAGTAAGTACAGGGACATTCCCCCCGAGGCAAGTAGGGTGAAGTGCCTTGCCCAAGGACACAACGTCATTTTGCACGGCCGGGAATCGAACTCGCAACCTTCAGATTATTAGCCCGATTCCCTCACCGCTCAGCCACCTGACTCCCCTAAGGTTCTATTTATTTATTTCCTTCTCTTCCTGGAACCCTCTTCTGTAAGGTTGGAGGCAAGAAGACACAAAGATGTCCATCCACCCACCCATCCACCCATCTATCCATCGGGAACCTGTATACAAGACAGATTAGCAAGATGGGGACTTGAGGTGTGTGGAAGAAGATGAGAGGATTTCCTATTCAAGATCCCTTCACACTTGAACTCGTTGGGCAGATTTAAGAACGACTTAGTCAAAAGTTGACCTGGCTAACCCATCTTTTGCAGCCTCCGTCATTTTATATAACTCCCCTGCCTTCCAACTCAAATTATGTATCCCTCTCTCCCTCCCTCCCTCCCTCTGTCCTCCACCAGCCTGGAATTGCTAATAGCCATCGGTGAGGAAGGATACGCTCTTCAGTAAACAAGTGCACGGCCGGGCCCATTCTGGCTCGGGAGCACTCCATTAGGGCTCCGAGTGCATTTTGGTTTCTCCACAGTGAATGCACAAATATAATAAAGCTCAGCGCAGCAGTTTGGGATGCAGTGGAGTCGGCGGAGGAACGGAGGAGATGGAAGATGTATCTGCACAGGTATTGAGAGGGACATGAAACCCTCCTCACCAAATTACCCTCCATTCCCTGCCTCTCCTGAGCCACTTTGTCTGAATATATGTTATATACACACACAATAAAGGAACACAAAGCATACAAACAGTCGCAGTGTGAACACACACGGGTGTGCACACTACACACACACGCGGACAGTAATGCACGTCCTTTATCTGTGTGTACTTGTGGTGAATTACGCCGGTGAAAACGGTTGTCCTCAGTGTGTGTCATCGGAGACGAACAAATAGGGGCCCAAATAAAAGGGAGATGGGGTCATATGAGAGCGGGGAAAACATTCCATCGTTTTACTACAAAAGGACAGGTAGAAAGTCAGCAGAGAATGGGAGGGAGGGGGAGATAGAGAAAGAGAGATTGAAAGAGAGAAAGAGATAGAGAGCTAGAGATAGAAATAGAGGAAGGATAAGATAACCTATCCCGGGAGAGAAGACAGACTGCAGTGAAAGTTTGTGTGTGTGTGTTTTACACAACACTAGGGATCCAAATTAAACAAAAGTCTTCTGTTTGAACAAATGTAGAGCACGGATTTAAGGAAGTGCCAACAGCACTGTTACAAACGTGTTTGTTCTATCTATACATCACTATTATATATAATGTATACTGTATATCTAGAATTACAGGAAATTATAATGGTAAGTTTCCATGTATTTTTACCCTCTATTCATAATATCCTAAAGACACGATGTAAAGTAACCTCACAGTAACAGGATTGCTTTAGGACTGGACTCGACAACGTTTGTATCCGTTTTTAAAAATATGGCTGTAACACGGCTGAAAAAAAGCGATAGGAATCGTGGTATCGTTTCGTCTCGTGCTTCTCGCTTACGGTTCGCCGTGGCCGTGAGAAGTCCCCAGTCGAGCGTGCGCTTAGAGACTACGCCGATGCCTTTCTTAAGGCTTATATATGCTTCTGCGTTTTTCGAAAAACGGACACATGGGAACGCCCTCTTCTCCGAGGAACGCCCTCTACGAGCTCTCCGTCAGCCCTCGGAGAGCCCCGGAGAGCTCGACGTGCACCTCCTGAATTTTTTAACTATCCGTCGTGAGCGACAGAGAGCTACGGAGACCCCCTTGGCTGTGATTGGTCAGTATTAAGAATCGCTTGCGTCAGGGGCGGGGTTGCCAGGATAAACATTTAGTCATTTTACATTTAGTCGCTCTGGATAAGAGCGTCTGCTAAATGACTAAATGTAAACAGGACAAACAGAATCCTTTGACCGCCATTGCTGTAAGTCTTCACAATTCATATTTCAGCTAAACAGTACATGTAAATCAGCAACTGAATTAAAATGTGACGAGAAATGGGCAGTGTAGTTGCTGAAAATGTGCGTATTTTATTGATGAAACGGCTAATTAGTAAATTTGCTTCGACTTCTCGATAACCTAGGTAAATAAACACTCCACGACGATTTACAAAAAACCGTTGCGCCACCTACTCTTCTGGCGGTGAATTGTTTTCAGCACCCACAGCCTACGGAGAACCATAAACGCAGTCTATCCGTGCGTATCCGTGCGTATCCGTGCGCCTGCCCATCCGTAAACGGGGACGCAGAAGCATATTGCGGCCTTTATGCGTGATAGATGGTTACCGTTCCTAGTTCCTGGTTACCGTAGCCTTCCCACACAGCGAACGCCTACACGCGCCTCTCCCACTGGCAATACAAGTTGCCTCAGCAGGAGGAAACATATGCCCAAACACCTGCGCTGATCGTAGTAAACCAGGTTCCCGTTGGTAAACATCGGTCTGTTGAGAACTAGGTGTTCATCTCTAAAAGTGTTCAAACATAAACAAAGATGTACGTGCACACACACAGACGCTTGCGCGCGCGCACACACATGTGGCGGTATTGATTTGACAGGCAGCAGGTTAGGCAGAGATGAAAATGGGGTATTAAAACAGAGGGCTCACAACGATGAGCAAGAATAGTCATAAATCAATGACATCCAACTAAACCGCTGCATTATGAGATCGCCCTATCACAACAGAGGGTGATGGGCTGTGTCTATTACACACACACACATAGCACACAGCATCACACAAACAGGTAGCGCATGCACACACATGAACACACACCCGCAGCACCAGCCCAGTACAGCATGTTCTGTACTTAGCATTACATTAGCGGTTGGTACACAGGCCAGAGGGCTCTGTGTTTAATAACCAGATGTGGTCTCCATTACATCGAAGGTTGTCTCTCCTTCACATATAGCTCCCTGACCATGGAGCTGTGTGCGTGTGTGTGTGTGTGCGTGTGTGGTGGGGGGGAGATGCAGGGGGTCCTAGTTCGTCACCTGACCTTCATTGGATTCCTGGCAGGAAGCTGGCAAGGTCACCTATGGAAGAAATTAATCCTATGAAATGATGTGATTTTAAACAGTTTATTTTATTTTAAGGACCACGCACTAATCTTTAAAGGGCACAGGTCCATACACAGATACACACATGTAAACACAGTGCACACACACAAACACAAGGTGCACACCCACACAAACACAAAGAACAGCACACTCTTTCAACCTTGGTTCCCTCTCGTTTTATGAAAGTCTACCTAATGTGATTATTTCTATTAGGTATTTCTGTGGTTCACCTTGAAAGGCAGACTCCAAAACGGAAAACTAGAGCTTCTTAAGATTATTCCTTCTTTTTTAGAATTGCCTACTTATATGTGAAGGGAAATACTTTTTTTAAGTTTTTACCTGGGATGAAATTGCAATGAGTTTTCTTGCATGCCGTGGGGAGAAATCAATGTCTACCATAACATCAGTCTTACCTGCATCATATTAGGCTGACACAAACCCACAGACGCACTCTCTCACGCACGCACGCACGCACACACGCACACCCTTTCCAAACACGCATCTGGGCAACACAATACTTGTTTCTTTTGACAGTGTGTCCAAGCATTGACTAGAAGTCTACTAATCTCATCCAAACTTGAACCTGGCCGTAATAATGGTCAATCAGTGCTCCAGATCTGTGTGACATTTCCAGCTGTCTGGTCTGAGGCTTTAGTGAAGCGTGCAGAGTGATGTTTATACCTGAGATTATACACTGACCTTTAGCTCCACTCACAGAGAAATAACAAGAAAAACAGCTTCCTGAGTAACACCCCGTACACAAATATGGACACACATACGCACCCACACAAATAAATACACACACACACAAATCTGCATGTCACACACACAAACACACACACAAATACATGCCACACAAATAGGCCATCACACACATACACTCAAATGCACACAAAAAGTTTTGGGCTGAATTGCAGCTGAGTTGAGATGAGGTCAGGACGAAGGTAGACCCTACTCCTGTTCAACCCCAATCCCCTTAACCCAAACTGACACTCCACATTAATAACAGGGTACCTACCAGCCTACTCTGTGCTGCAGAGCAGGTCCACAGCAATCAATTTCTATCCCTAAGCCAAGCCAAAACCACCCCCACTGGCAACCACTCTCACCATCCCTCCTTCCCTTCTGCCTCCTAGCTCTCCCTTCATCCTATTGGCTCACCCGCACGTCGCCTGACCCCGCCCCATCCCTTCATCATTTTGTCTGACCGTTGTTTTTTTTTTCTTTTCTCGGGCGCTCTTCCACTCCATTCTTTCCCTCATTGATTTCTGTATCCGCGACCCAAATGGGAGCCAGCTTTTCCCTGGCGTTTACAACCCGTGTCTGCTGCCTCTGCGCTCATTAACGATTTGTACAACAAATAAAGTAAACCACCCAGATCCAGGACTAATTACAGCTACGACTCCGCTGTACGGCGAAGCGACTGCGCTCGCCTGATAATGACAACGAGAAAACCACGCTGATTAACCATTATTCTGCGCGCCTCCTGCCATTGTTCTTCTTACTTTCGCTTTTTGTGCGCTGGACATGAGGGTTAAAAGGCGCTGTCAGTGGTCAGGTTTTTGTAAGGCGTAAGAGGCTGCTGGTGTTTGTGTGTGTGTCGGTGTGAGAGAAAGTGTCGGACCGGAGCAATATGTAATGTAACAAGAGGCCAGGAATATTTGATAAATTGGATTTTAGTAGAGAGACTATAACTAGCTCCAGGCTAGGGTGTTTTCAAAGAGGTAAACTGGATGTAGGGAGAAAGGTCCTTGAAGAGATATAAAGGTAATTGCTTTAATGGCCTTGTAAGTGACATTCCAACTGAAGACTGTTATGGTGAGAGATTCCTGTAAATGAGAATAGGTTGTCAGCCAATTTACCCAATAAAGTAGAGGTTAATGTACCCAAACTCATTCTGCTGTAGTTTGAGAGAGAGAGAGATACGAAGAGATATCGAGACAGAGAAAGAGAGATATATACTGAGAGAGAGAGAAATAGAGAACACTGCCATTTTAACTGTGTGTAGTGAAATGTTTGCTATGTTTATGTTCTCCTATGAATTATGTCTATAATGACAGAACAAATAATACATTCTAAATGAAATGCTCCGTACCCCGTGGCATGGGAATAATCGTTCTACACTGAAGACCCTGTAAAAACAACATCCTGTCTGTGTTCAAGTTTTCCTACACCCAGGAGTATCCCTCAAAGGTGGCAAATCTGGCAGCCATCTCAGTTCTGTTTCCAATTAATTAAAGCCAGAGCCTTCAGCCCCCTTCTCTGTCTCTCTCTCTGTCTCTCTCTCTGTCTCTCTCTCTGTCTCTCTCTCTGTCTCTCTCTCTGTCTCTCTCTCTGTCTCTCTGTCTCTCTCTCTGTCTCTCTCTCTGTCTCTCTCTCTCTCTCTCTCTCTCTCTCTCTGTCTCTCTCTCTGTCTCTCTCTCTGTCTCTCTCTCTCATGCAGTGTCAATGGGACAGTGGGAGTGTCCCTTAAGTGAGAGGTAATTGACCTGTAAAGGCGTATCCGCTCTCCACTTTTATCCCCTTACAACACAGTTGGTGTGTGGGGCTGGGAGGGTTGGAGGGCTCCACTTGTTATTGCCTCGTTAGTGTCGCTCAACGCACAACAGGTACTCCGAACCCCCTCCCTTCCCTCACAGACGCAGACACACATAAATACATAGTAAATGAACACACAAGCGGTACTGTACTAGGAAGTCATTCAAAAGATATATTTGGTGTTGATTTCTGTTACGGACCAGTGTGACTCCACACACACAGCCTTCATACAGTTAGGCACCGTCTCTCAGTCTGTCAAGGAAACACAATCCTGCAGATGTCGAACACTTCAGTTGCTGGAGCATCGTGACGTGAGACTGTGGAGCACCTCCGCTCTCCTCCTGGGAGTCAGGTGGCTGAGCGGTGAGGGAATCGGGCTAGTAATCCGAAGGTTGCCAGCTCGATTCCCGGTCATGTCAATTGACGTTGTGTCCTTGGGCAAGGCACTTCACCCTACTTGCTTCGGGGGGAATGTCCCTGTACTTACTGTAAGTCGCTCTGGATAAGAGCGTCTGCTAAATGACTAAATGTAAATGTATGTGCTGATCAGTTAAACAATACTTCCTGTTCTTATTTTGCCTTTCAAGGTTACACACACTGCAAACACTCTCTCTCTCTCACACACACACGCGTGCGCACACAAGCGAGCACGCACACACGCGCGCGCACACACACGTCACTTTTACAGACACTTTTCCGTCATGGATCAGCCACCTGTCATGTGGTTATGCCCAAAGGAGCCACCAGAAGGGCAGAACCATTACAAACACACACACCCACACACACTCATACACTCAAACAGACACACACAAGTCACTTACAAGCACAATCGCACTCTTGGCACCTCATATGTCATCAGCCTGACTACCATGGATGGCTAAAGATAGAGGGAGGAGGAAGAAACATGGGCAGGGAGGAAGGAGGGGAGGAGGGAGGGGAGGAGACAGGCAGGGGAGGAGGAAGGGAGAGGAGGAGGGAGGCAGGGGAAGAGAGGGGAAGAGAGGGGAGCAGAGGGGAGGAGAGGGGAGCCAGATAGATGGGCTGAGAGCGGGAAGAGGAGAGAGTCGTGGAGCATGATAACCCAATTTGTTAGCGTTGGATAAATAGAGCTCTGCGAGGTGAATCAGTACGGTGGGTAGAAAATTAAATAAGGATGGAGAATAGGGGTGGGGGGAGAAGGGGTGGGTGGAGGGATGGAGGGGGAGGTGGTGGGAGAGGCGGGGCTGGGCTGTGGATGTTGGGTTGAAATAAACAACCTATGTAAATAATGTCAGCCACAGTGGTTGCGGGCAGGCTATATTTCAATATTGTGCATACAAATGTAGCTGAGGAGAGAAATTATACCTAGCTGTGACTGCAGTCAACCAGCCATGAATCACATTAACATACAACTGACCTATTTATGTGACATTCAGGTTGACAAACCTTACCAGTGAGTTGATCTTCAAAAGTGATTAAAGAGTAAACAACCCCAATGGGAAAAAAATATGAATTCAAAATGACACTTTATTAATTTATTACTCTTTAATAAAATACAATGTTGTCCTAAAATACTACTCAACTCACAGCTAATCACAGTGGCTGAACTGTGTTTGACAAAGTCACCCTCTACTTTTCAATTAAGAGCGGTAAACCATCAGTCAGCACTTTTACTTTGTTCTCGTCTCTAAGTTCCCTGCCAAAAGTGTTCTCTGAGCTGTTTTGTACACTTACATTTGCATCAAAATAATGACCCCGTAAGGACCCAGCCACTGTTTCAAAGCGCTGACTAATTACCTCACGGTAATCTGCTTTGAGTGGAACAAATGACATACACACACGCACAAATACAGACACACTCACACGCACAAATACAGACACACACGCAAAAGATTCCAGGTCGCAGTTGATTATGCTCAATCGGCAAGTTTACAACCCAGCAGTTCAATCAGGAATAATGGCCTCACACATAACTTATTATAATTTCCCTGCTGGTTCATTTACAGGTCCACAAGACAGTGCTTTGATGCATCTTTAGCTAGATGACCTATGACCTTTTCCTGCTACGGTGTCCCTAACTCTTAGGGTGATCCCAAACATAATCCCCTGCTTTGGGACTTGGCGTCCTAATCTGATTGGGGCCATCGTGGTCCACAGACAAGTTAACCTCACCTTTTCATTGCATTAAGCCACAACCTTATCCACGGTCAAATCACCCACCGTGAGATCTCTGAAACGCTCCAACAGGAACGGACTCCAGCCCTCCTACAGCAAGGACCTACCACAGATGTGATACAGCTATGGGCTGGAGGAGGAGCAGAGGTGGAGGAGGAGAGGAGAGAGAGGGGAGAAGACAAGAGTTAAAGCCCTCACCCTCCCCACTGCCCCCCTCCCCATGACTTCATTAGTCTTAAGGCACTTGTGTCAGTTCCCTACCAAACACATATTTATAGATTTGCAATCTGCCTAATCGCCTGTAAACATTCTTCAGCCAATCCCAAAGGAGAGTTTGACCCATGCCCGACGCCAGCAGACGGATCCTAATGGCCTGCCTCGCGAATTAAACGCACAATTATCCATTCTGCGCTTTTTTCATCCCCGTCTCCCTTCCTCTCTCCCCCCTCCTTTCTTCCTTTCATCCCTCCCTCCCTCCTCCTCTTCGCCCAACCTCGCTCCTTCCCTTCCCCGCCGCACCATCCGCCGCTCGCATTACACTTGCTAATAATCACATTATCACAAAAAGACACAAGTGGCAAACGGAGCGTGTGCGCATACCAATGAAGCGACGCATAAACAATGCATTATTATTGGTTTAATGAAGAAGCGTCGCCGGATTGTGATTCGCTATAACCCTGATAAGTGTTATTTTCTAAAAACTGTGTAAATTGCCGAGACACTACCACGGGGGCCAAGGAGGAAATAATTGAACTCCAAACTAGATAATGAAGGAACGTATAAACACATTATAAAATATAATTTGACAAATAAACACGCTTTTAAAAAATGACTTGATTAGAGGGGACTGCTTGATTAGAGGGAAGTTTGGGTTAGAGTGATTAACCGTCTAACTGGAAACAACTTTATTGCAGACTTCTTAAGTTGCAGTCGCAGTTGCGTTTTGCGCACCAGGGCAAACCGGAGCTGTATTAATCAGACGTACATTCAGACTGCTAATGAGAATCTAGTGTTGTGCTAGAGTGCATAAGGATGTCGTTGCGGAAGATCTGCTGTCAGGTTGATCAGAGGAGAGGATATTTAAATCTTCTCCTAGTTATAAGTGGAATATAAAAAAAGACTAGTCTAGTCCTTGCTGTTTCTAAGGGAATGCACAAATTTTAATATGCATACTTGAGCGGGATGTTCACGAACAGCAGGGCAAAAATCTATTTAAGCTAGTGGAAATATTGAAATCGACCTGTAACAAGTGTAATGAGTGTCTGTGGAAACCTTATTTGTTTTCATTGAATTATATCTGTGTTCTCAATTGATGTTAATTTAACCATCTACTATGCAGCCAAGGGGTAGTCAAAGAAAGCCTTAACCTTTACAGCAACACAATCACAAAAAATGAAGGACAGTTCCCCCTCCCACCCCCCTCATGCACCAACCGTGTCACATCAGCTCCCATGATGCACCAGTTCAGCAGGTGGGCTGGTCCAGAGGGGGGGGACATCTGAGGAAAAGGACTGCAAAAAAAAGAAAGAAAAACGATAAATAGAACCACCAAACCTACTTTTATGCCGTGAACCACATTAAGAAGTGACACAGTCTAAACGTTATGTTTTCTTCTCACTCTGAATCAAGAGGTACATGGAGGCTTTGGATTTTACAACAACAACAGATGGTTTACTTTAGTTTAGGACCAGAACAGAACTGATTCTACAGCCCGGTTCTTCACCTCCAGGTCTGAAGCACTTCAGCATGCATGGCTTTGCACAGGGAGAACATCTGAGCTGAGTTAGCTAGGCTCCACTTCACTGCAATTCTAAGGAAACTGGTTCAGTAAATCTCATAGTCCTTGCGAAGTGTACTTCCAACATGAAGACGTATGGGGTGAAGAGGGGGGGTGGAAATACACAACATATGGGGGGGGTGTAGATGGGGGTGTATCATGTGAAGAAATGTGCTGGGACAGAGAGAGACAGAGAGAGAGAGGAAATAAAGAGAAGGCATAAACTTAATATCAAATTGAAAGAAAGAGGGAGAGAGAGGGAGAGAGAGAAGTAGATTGATAGAGAAGAGAGAGCAAGAGAGGGAGAGAGAGAGGAAGAGATAGAACGAGAGAGAGACAGAGAGTGAGAGAGGTGGAAAGGGGGTGAGCAGAGAGAGAGAAAGAGAGAGAGAGCAGCAGATGTTGTCAGAGCAGTCTGACATCCAGTATTGCTGTTTCTCTGTGGGCGAGCTGACCACCAGCTCCCCTTCTGATAAGATGCTCTCAAAAGGATTTGTTCTCAAAATGATATCCCGTCAGATATCATTTCTTCAGTGGAGGGTCGGGTGTGTGTGTTTGTGTGTGTGGACGTTCATAGGGGAAAATGGAATAACAGAGGGAAAGGGAAGATGGAGAAAGAGTGGTGTCTCAGGTGCACTACAGGAAATGAAAATATGGTATTGGGAAAAAGGGTATTGACAGAACTGTTTGTCATGGAGGTCGGTTGGTAAGCTTGACAGGAAATGATTCATGTATTTGTTGAAAAACGTGCCATGTTATTGTGACACGGGAAAAAATGTTTTAAAGATTCAACAAATATTTACTTTTTTTGTGTGGTGTTGTGTCAAAAGAATACATGTTTTTTTGTTTAGGTTACAAAAACGTTTTGAAAGGTAAAAAAAAATATATATATATATATATAATCAACAACCAAACAAAAGGTTTTGAACAAAAGTTTTGAAAGGTTGAACAAATAAACATTTTTATTAAGTTTGAATTTTTTGGGGAAAATCTTTTCTTTTTACTTAAGTATATGCCAGAGCCAATACTTCTTTACTTTTACTTGAGTGAAAAAGTATAGTCAGCACTTCAACTTTTACCAGACTCTTTTCAAACATGAGTATCTGTACTTCTACTTGAGTGAAGTATGTGTGTACTTTTGCAACTTTTGTATTCCATCTCTGATTGTAGAGAGTTACAGGGTTAAAGATTTACAGAGAGGACCAAGAGCTGAGATATTGAAAACATGCATTTTGTATGGTTGTGCTTTATAGACACAACCATTTATTATTAAAGTAGCTTGTTTTGTCCATTTCACAGTTTCTCATGTCTGGAGCATGAGTGACTCCTATAGGAGACAAGCAAGGACGGAGAAATTCAGGAATTTATTAGCTTTTGAATATCTGGTTGCAAAGAATCAACTGACAAATGAGAAAAGAGCATCTAAATAAATGAAATCACCAGATTTGAGAAGAATAAATTAAATGGTGTGCAATAACACTAGTTCAGACGTCATGTCTCTTCAGAGTAGAGAAGAATATTAGAATGGTTGGATCGCATTGTCTTGAAAATATGGAGAGTTGCAGCTAAAAAGGTTTGGAGACAAAAGTCAACCCAGCCATGTCGTAGCGTTCTATTAGCTTATTGGAACCCCTGTAAGCTCCATTAGCTGTTCTCCAGTGATTCAATTTCCTGACCTTGAAAAACTGAACTCTCCTCGTTGGCCTTCAAAGGTCATTTTAGAAATGCAAGGCCAAAACCTTCACTGTAGTCTTATCCTGCATTGCAATGCCCCCCAATGCTCTCCATGCACCTAAATCGAGCGAACTGAGGTACAGTTTTAAAAGAAGGGCTCGTCTTTGTTCCCGTGTTAATTAGCAGTTCCCAGATGAACCTTGGCTTTTCATAGGCTTTGATTGCATCTGCACAGCACCATTCCTGAACCATGAATGGCGCACAAACAGTCTTCATTCAAACACCTCTAATTATACATGACCATGAGAGCCTGCTATCTTTTGGATAACAATGCAAGCAGTGTTTTACCCCCCTCCTCCTCTCTTACTTTATTTCTTCTTCTCTTTTTTCTCGCATTGTAAGAAAAAGGAGGTAGAGACACTTGTCAGACTAATGTTTTGTTCTTTAAGTTTCTGACTAAGACGTTCCAGTTCCTGTCCTTTTGTCTGCTCTCCTGTGGAAGATCCAATTATTTGAACTTTTAAAGTCCTTGGGTTTGACTGAAACACAGTGGATCCTAGGTAGTTACTGTAGCCTACCCATCATAGATCACACTGTTCTCTGAAAGGAGATGAAAGGAGATTCTGCAGCCTTCCACCACTCAGTGAAATTACACTTACATAAGGTTAACAGTGTTTTGTTTCTTTGCTGCAAAACCTTCACAACAGAAAATAAAAACGTATTAAAAAGTATGTCTCTGATCCTGTGTGAATGAAACTTATGTTTGCATAATCATCGTCTCTTTGTACGTATCAACATTGAAATGCCATTGTGGCAATATTTGCCCTCAAAGAATTAAATCGACTAAATTACTTTATCAGCAATTGGTTGTAGCGTCAGTAAGTTTAGAGCACGGCGCTAGCACAACTATTATTCAATTTTTCATATTATGATAAGTAAAGTAAGTCAGATCATATTCATGGCCATAGGATGCTATACTTCTTGTGAAAGCTTGATGTGAGGTCTATTAAGCTGATCAACCCCAGGTGCTGTTGGAGGGTTAACTCATCAGACGATCAGATGGTGCTTGTAGGTCAATCAAAACCTCTTCAAAACGTGGTATAATATTAAGCAACAATCATCGATCACTGTGCGATGCCGACGCCAAACAAGTTAATATCCTAAACGGTAGTGTAATGATAACGGAGCTAGCTAGCGCAGCTTTTGCCGTGGCCAACGGCCGAGTTTCCTTACTTAGGGTGGGTGACCATGTCCTCTTTCTGAGACCTAAAAAAAAGCATCCGGCAGGGATTCAAAAACTGTCCGGGATTTTGCCTCGTCGGATATTTGTGTTTCTCTGGGTCTTTCACAAACTATTAGGCCCTTACAAGTTTTGGAAAGGGGATCTCCCTTACGTTCCACCTTCTTGCGCAAGCTCTGACTGTAGAGTGAACTGTCAATTTGATTAGATAGTGCGGCATGCAATACACGACCAGCAGCCCTCCCCCCCCCCACCTCCCCCCCCCCCCCCCACCTCCCCATACCCACCTCCCCCACCACCCCCGTCGACGCGAAGTGTCCTCTTTTTAACAAACTCAAATCTGGTCATACTACCTTACTCACTTTTTGCTGTGTGTGTTTTCCCCCTGCTTTACCGTGATCCATAATCATAACTCAACAAAGGATGCGGCGCTGAAGGTTACAGAGCATGCTGAGAGCTATCAAACAGCAAAGGGTCTGGGTTAGCCTTGTTAGTATCTATTGATTCTGCGGTTTCATCCAAAGGTCCTCTGGGAGTTTCGTATTTTTCTCAGGCAGGATGCGGCGCAGTTAGTACATATTGCACTGGTTACTGTGTGAGGTACGGAAACCAGACAGGGACCTGTATTGGCTCATGAATGTTTTATGGAGGAAGTTACAAACATTGCCATGAGTAGATAGATTCAGTGGGATGTGACGTGAAGTATGCCCCAGAGTGTGTTAGAACAGGTTAAGTTTCATCTTCATTTCAGTGCTCTCGCTGTACAGATATCGTCTTGAATGATGAAAACATTTACCTCAGAAGGCTACAGAACAGACTTGCAACAAAGAGCTAGCTGTCCTGAATCAGTCATGTTCGATGACAAAATGTCAGAATTCTCCAGCTCACAGCACAACAAAATCTTAAAAAATAACCTGTAGAAACTCTTGTACATCTACTACGATCACCTAACTGTGCTAAGACTAAAGCTTATCATCCTTCTTGTGAGGTCACTGGTTTATATCTGACACCCTGAGGTACCAGTTGCTTAGTAACAAAATAGCAAGAGTACCCTTTTTAAAACCACCCTCTCCAAAGCCATATTTTGTCAATTCATTACATTAATGTTATTAGTTCTACTTAATACAAAGTGTTAACTGGACATTTAAAAAATAATCGGTTATCCAATTTTCACACGCTTTCTGAAGAAAGGGAGTCAGAATCTCTACTGTCTACTACTATCAGCTCCTCCCTCTGTCTCGCTTCTTAATCTCCTCTCCTTCAGCTGGGTCCCAGGGAGTCCGCGAGCTCCAGTGCTGAGCTGAAGAGGGGCTAATCTGGCCGCAGTCCTCCCAGGAACAGTGCTCTGGTCGTGGCCCAGTGCTCTTGGCCCACACCCTGGCTCGGTCGCCAGGCCCACTCCACTGGAGGCCTGACTAGCCTTCCGGCATGGGAGCCGATGGAAGCAGAGGAGGGGGAAGGAGGATGAAGCGTAATTGATGAAAGGCGGAGCATAAAAAGAAGGAGAAAGAATGATCACCGTGGGGAGAGATGGGAGAGCGTTCCAGCCGAGGAAACGAAAAGTAAAGACGAGAGAGAGAGAAAAGGAAGCCGTCCAAAACAGAAGAGCAGGAGAGAGGAATGGAGGGTGCGGTTGAAGTGGTGAAGTAAGGGAGAGGTGTGTGTGTGTGTGTATGTGGGGGGGGGGGTGCCCAGGGAGGGGCGAGGTTGTGTGGGTTTAAGGGAGTGTGACGAGTGCCTCAAGTGGAGCCGCTGGCGAGGGTGAAACGCCCAGGGAGCAGGGGCAGCCAGCGCAACATGCCTTCACCGAGCCGGGGGGAGGAGAGGAGCCAGGCCAAGAAGAGGTGGGAGGGGGGGGGGGAGGAGAGGAGCCAGGCCAGGAGGAGGTGGGGGAGGGAGAGAGGAAGAGATAGACGCGGGAGGGACGGTGAAAGCAGAGCATGGAGCCATCATACATAAATAGGATGGGTGCAGTTTCCTCGAAGGAGAGCGCCAGACGGCGAAGAAAAAGGGGGAGGGCAAAGAGGAGGAGGAGAAGGGAGAGGAGAAGACGAGAGATGCATCTAGGATGATGGGAAAGAGGGAGAGAGAGAGATGAGAAGAATCCAGAAAGATGGAGTAAAAATGTAACAGAGAGGGAGAGGGGGAAACAGAGAGAGAGAGAGAGGGAAACAGAGAGAGAGAGAGAGGGAAACAGAGAGAGAGAGAGAGAGAGAGAGAGAGAGAGAGAGAGAGAGAGAGAGAGAGAGAGAGAGAGAGAGAGAGAGAGAGATGGAGGATGAAATGGAAAAATGCGGCCCCCCTGCTGGATCTGGGTCTCCATTGTGACGCCTGAGAGAGAAGGAGCGAGGGAGTACCCGTGGAAGAGTGAAATGGGGAGAAGAGAAAAAGACTCCCACTCAAATAAGAGTTATAACTCATTTCCTCATTTCTCATCAAAGCGTCTCAGATGAAGTGTTTACGCTCAGCTTTGTGGGAGAAGCAAGATGGATTAAATCCCTGCATTTTTTCAGCTTTTCTTTTTTATATAGAAAAAGTAATTACTCGTCTTTCCTCTCAAAAACGACTGTGTGATGAATGGTATCCTCTCAGGCAGAAGTATGTAACGCTTCTTATGAAATGTCTGTAAAGTTACACACACACACACACACACACACACACAGACTCACAAGCAGAAGTGCAGATGTGATTCAGTTTTTCTGAGATGTAGGAAAACAACCATAGAAACTAAGGAGCCTTCGGTTGACTGGATGTCTGGAATGGATCAGAGCGTCTATCGGTGCATGGACAGATATCTTGTGTGTGTGTGTGTGTGATATATCCAACTGGTTGTAAGGCAGCATGCATTCCCTGCATCACAACACGTTTGAAGCAGGTGATCTGTGTCAAATAGGTGTTTTTGGTTTAATATACAGTGTATAATATACAGTAGGTATGCGCTGTATGCATTTCATACACACAAGCACGAACGGACACACACCTCCATATTATGGGTTGAAAAGAATATAAATGTAGCTGCAGTTCTGAATAATAAGACGGGCAGAGGAAACGATGCAGGAGGTGTGTGTGTGTGCACATGAATTCATTATAGAGAGGATCAAACCATGAGAGCACACTCTGTCTACCTACATGGGATTTCACAGCAACATCGGTGTCAAGGCTCGTTCATACGAGGTTCCTTCTGATAAGCCAAGCAAACACGTATGTCAATAGATACAAGGTTTTCAAGAAACCATAGTGACGTCGCAAGCCCTTTCTTTGGATCTGGATATTTACTCAAAAGCTTTTGGATACAACGAGCGATGACATGGACACATCATCTAAAGCAAGTGTTTTTAAAATGCCTGTGTAGTTTGTAGAATGTGTGTGTGTGTGTGTGTGTGTGTGTGTGGTGCGGGAGGGGGGCCAGGAAGGGCAGGGTTGTTGGGATTCATGTCTGTGTGTGGAGTATTCATCTTTTCAATGGATGTGACGAGGTATTACAACCCGATTTTGTTTGTGTATCTTCTTCTTCACTTCTGCTGCTGTCTGTATCAGGGCTTCATTTCATTTGAGAAATAAATACCTCTGGTGCTGCCAACGCAGACCGTCTTTCATTGCCAAACACAAAAGCAAGTTGAAATTGAAAGTCGTATAACAAAACAACCACCTCAACATCAACATCTCAAACAGTATTTTGTCAACGTGATTCATGAGCATGAATGAGGCACAGTGCTTCCTACTGTATCTTGTGCTTTGGACTTTATTTTTGTTGCAAATAAAGTTTTTTTCTTCTCTTTCTTTTTCAATATGGATGCTCGCGTGATGCCTGTGAAAGGCCACGTTAAGGAACAGGCAGGAAGAGAGGAATGTGAGGGGAGATGGAGAGATGGAAAATGGGTCTGACAATGGAGAACCAGAGAGAGATTGAAGAGGAGTGTAGGAGATGTCTTGGGGTGATATAACCCCAGGAACCGTGATGGCAGTGGTTAGCGAGAGAGAGAGAGAGAGAGAGAGAGAGACAGGGAGAGAGAGGACGAGAGGAAGAGATAGTGAAAGAGAACGAGTGAAAGAGAGAGTGAAAGAAAGAGAGAGAGAATAACTGCACTCACTCTTCCCTGAGATTGAGAGGTTTTGCTTGGACAAATTTGAAACGGAAGGAAAATGTTAGGCATTGCTTTTCAGTGGTGCAGAAACCACATTAACACGAACATAATAAGAATTAAGTGCAAATTAGAATACTTTTGAATGTATTGTTCTTGCAGAATACAATACAAAATAATATCAGTAATTGAATACTGTAGATTGATAAACAATTCTAGATGCAGCCCATACTTTCATTGCTTGAACCTAACCATTAGCTGA
The DNA here is from genome assembly GCF_038355195.1 of Osmerus mordax. Lineage (NCBI taxonomy): Eukaryota > Metazoa > Chordata > Actinopteri > Osmeriformes > Osmeridae > Osmerus > Osmerus mordax. The sequence continues at coordinate 11,757,141 of NC_090067.1, forward strand.
TTTGCACAAGTGTCAGCATGTAACTACTACTATGGAGTTGTCAACAGATCTAAAAGTCAACTTTCAATGGGTTGTTCCTATAGTTAATGAGCAACATCCATACTCACAGTCTGAAAGCTCCTCTTTGTTGCCCTGGTTTGTGTGTGTGTGGATACGTACATGCATAAGGCGTTTGTTGAAGGAATGCATTCATTAAACAATTTGTGTTTGAATGAGTGTTACTAAAGACAACTTTTCCAGTAGTTCTCATACACAGTAAATTATAGTATAAGTAATATATTGTAGGTGTTCCCAAATAATTTTCATAGACCTAGAGTACTCCACTACCACAAGTCTCAGCACCATTATTCAGACATGCTATTAATTTTGTATCTTTTTTTTCTTAAACAAGTAGGCAATCCATTTTCTTAACACATTAGTGTTCCTCGAGCTGTTTAATAGCATATTAAAATAACATGCTCCATCAAATATGCTTTATTAATAGGGAGAGTTCTACTTTCTCAGAGGAGCACAGTTCTTGAATTGAAAGACAGAACATCAAGAAATATAGATCTCTTCCTGTCTTAAATAATAGTGTTAGTATTAGTTTACTTGTGTATATAATTATACACATATATCAACTCTTGGAAGTCGCTTTGGATAAAAGCGTCTGCTAAATTAATAAATGTAAATGTATAGACTGGTCTGAGATATTGGTCTATGTGTCCTACTCCATTAGTGCTCATGTTAAAGCTGCACTAAGTATGTTATAATTATAAAATAAATTCAAATATGAAAAACAGTGCCCCCAATTCTTGTCAGAATCTTGTTCAAGTTCCAGTATGAGAGTGGTTTCACAAAATAAGCCAAGGAGGGAAGCTCGCTTCACCGAAGGCTAATGGAAAAGGATTGCTGAAACATAATTGACTGAAAAGCAGTGGGCTGCTCAAAAATGTGAAATTAACTCTCCACTGGCACTGAGCTGTCTGTGTTGCCAAACAACTTTCCATGGGCCTCATTAGCTGACACAACATGTTTATTGGGTACAAGACTTTTCTTATTTTTCTGGAGAAAAAAAACTCACATATTGTACCTAAGCTAGCTGAGTAGTTGACAAGCAAAGACAAGCTATAAACTGAAGGCAAACAGCAAATAGGCCTGAATTCAGGCCTTTGCCGATTAGGAAATAATTCAGACACAAACACAAACACATATTCAACACATTCACATTCTGAAACGGTCACTGAAACTGAAACTAGCGCCCTGAAACATACAGTATATAGTTAACGTTACATAGGTTACTCGCTTAGTCTCTGTGTAAAGGGGGAAGAGATTTCTGAAGAGTTTTGTACAGAGGCAGATTGCTAACGTTAGGTATTGCTAGCGTCACTTAAGCTTAGCGAGGCTACCTTTTTTATGTTTTATTTCTAAATGCCGGTAAAAGTTTGATGTAGGCCTAGTCCCAGCTGTCTCAGTGATTGTCTCTTTGCAGAAGTTTTCTTTAGGACGCTATTGTAAACTCTTTGTGGTTCAGGTAACCAAATCTAACTGTCTATAGCTGATTGGCCGACATCTTCAGACAGCCACTGTTTCATGTCACCTGACTCCCTCATTCACTTTCAGGGTGCGGGGAAATCAGTGAAGTTATCGGTTGCATTTGAAGTGTTATGTTTTACATCCACTAACAGTAGTCAGTAAAAGTATTATCAAATACATTAAACAATGCGCAGGCAATTCAGTGATATCGTGGTTTTGACCGGTCTTGACATAAAATTCCGAGACAAGACGAAAAGCGGTTGATTCCGAGAGGAGACCGATACCTTCAAAAAGTGGACACATGTCTCGAGTAGGCTACTAGAACACTGGTGTAAGGACAGTCCTAAACGTCCCCTCATAGTGATTGCCTCCATGTTTTGTTCAATTCCCAGCCATGTAAACCAGTGTTACATCTAAATAAAACATCTAGCTTTCCTATCCATTGGCAGCCATTGCTGCTTGGTCATGCCGGGAGAAGAGCCTCCACAAAAAGTCACAGGATAATGTAGGAATTTCATGACAAAATAGAAGGAGAAAAAACAGGAAGGTCGAAAAGAGAGTGAAATACGTCTAACCAGTGTAAAAAAAAGAAGACAAATGGTGAAAATAAAATAATTTAACAGTCGCTTTTAAGCGAAGTTGCTTTGTCGCTTTGAATTGAGTCTCCCTCTGCAAGGGGACACAATGGCCCCCGTCGCTGTTTGCGATAAGGAGAAATAATACCAAAAACGACTGAATCGACATTTCAGATTTTTTCAGAACACACAGCTTTAAAATCCGTTTCTTAATCCGCTTTCTCTGTTCTCTCCTTCTCCCAGTCTGAATCAAACAAGCTGCCTGCAATGAGTCTGTCGAGTGAACAATCAGCAAAAAGCTAAAAGAAAGAGGTTGTCTTGTCTTTCATCTGCCCCTGACCTTGCAGGGAGAAGGAAAGATCAACACATGAAAAGTTATGCTAACAGAAATATGTTCACACTGTTTCTATATTTACGGAATAGGAGACAAATAATCCATATTTAGCAGGAACATCAAGCTCTTTTGACCTCTTCAAAGACTTCTCTCCTGAGATTATTGGTGCTAAGAAACAGGTTGGAGTCTATCCTAACTGTTTGCATTTTAGAATGTTTTTATTTCGTTTTTTTTTTTTTACAAAGATTTTTTACATAAATATTAAAGCGTGCAAGATGAGTGTACCGGGCAGACACTGTAGAATTCAGAAATTAATGCTTTGGCTCACATTGTCGGAGAGCCCAAAATACTGATCGAGTGCAACTTCACCCCAAAATAACAAGCTTTCTTTTGCAGCATTTTAGACCCACGTGTGGGTAATTTTTATGCTTTCATTTCTGTCAACAACCATTATACTGTAACTTGGTTGGAAGGTTACAGCTGAGAAGGAAAGCGACTGAAGAATGATTTTGTGGGAGTCGTTCTGTGAACCGAGTGCAAACTAAATCGGCCCATTTGAGATGATGTGACACTGAGCACTGAGCAATCACAAAGATAATCAGAAATGCCCAATCTCACCCAGCGAGTCAGAGACAGACAGAGTCAAAGGGTGAAGGGGAGCAATTTGAGGTATTATGAAATACTGCAATCTGCTCAAAGACCACAATTTAGTTTTGGCAGGCATAATGCAATTACAGGAAAGGTAATGCAATCCCCTGGGTGCTGTATGAGAAATGACAGAATGACAGTGGTTATGAGGTATAGGCAGACCAACCTCACACACACACACGCACGCAAATACAGTAGAATACCCCAACCCACAAACAACTAATTTCTTAGAGTGCACACTGAACAGTATGCCTGTATCTTTAAACACAAACATGAACAGCTATTCATTCACACAGAACCACATGCTGGTAGGCAAACTACAGAGAAAAGAGAGGAAAAGATGACATTCCTTTTTTTTCCCTGCAGGCTCGTACTCCACAGTAATGTGGCGATACAACTGAACAGTGGGACCTCTGCTGTACATTAGATCCAGGACCATTGTCATCAAGTTCAGCCACACAGTAGAGTGGTCTATTGGAGAAGCATAGATTAGCCCTGTGAAAAAGTGTGTGTGTTGGGAGAGTGCAAAATATTTAGTGGAAATAAAAGAGAACAAGGCTTTAATGAATCTTCAAGGTGTCCAGACTTCTCTGAGACTTGCCATCTCCTAGCAACAGCGGTGTTTCTCAAGTGTCCGCATGTCTCCTTAGGTTTGGAGCTTTCTTCATGAGCGCTTCATTAAAAAGGTGGGGGGGTATTAGATTTAGGTTTGGTTTAATTGTACTTTGTCTTGGGCGTAATTACGTGTGTGTTTGTGTGTCTGTGTGATGAAGGGTTCTGAAATAGGTGGAAGTGATTAACTTAACTACTGCATTTAAGCCTGAGTGAGCCAGACACACACACTTTTACTCTATTCCTCGCTATTGGAATTCAAATGAGATTGAGAGTGGTCATAATAGTCCAACATCTGCCCTTGAACGTTAAAGTAGCTTAGCCAGTCATGTGTCAAGAATTTAATTGACAAAATAAGACCCACAAAACACCCTGATGAATAGCCCTCCAAAAATGTCCGTAAAAAAAAACTTTTTGAGTACTTTAGATTCCAGCATGCCTAGCGTGTACTGTAAACATCAGGCCTTGAGTCTGTCTAAACATCCAGCATCTGAATGGACATTGATTATATATTAACTAACGCCTTCACATGGCAGCATTCAGGGAAGTACAACTACATTCATGTTCTCGTTGGAACATTGACAGGATAGTCAGGTATGAATCTTGTTTGCGTTTGTATGTTTTTTTTTTGTCTGTTCCAACCATTCCAATTCCTAAATGATTCCGAGAAGTTCTGAAAGAACTGGAGGTGGAGGTTTTAGTGTGTGCGAGACCTCAGAATGCATTAACGTTTTCGTGTTGGCTTGGTAACGTATACCAGGCCAACTAAACATGGTTAGGACAGCGAGGGGGCAACAGGTTCTGCAGGGGGTAGGGCTTTTTGAATCAGTCAAATGCAGTCATGCATGAGGATTGCATTGAAAAGTTACACATGGTTTGTAAAAATACAAATATAAAATGAACCAGGCGTAAATAGAAACATCTGCAGGAAAAGATTTACAGGAGGATTTCAACTACAGCAGTGAGGTGAAGGAAGTGTGTGTGTGTGTGGATAAACCTCTCTCTCTGGAAGCATATCGGTCTAATCTTGGTATATATCTTCCAGCGAGAGACTGGGAGCTGAAATATACCCCTCCTAAATCCTCTTACAGCATCTGCAGCTCTGCATCTAGTCAGAACCAGTGAGCAGAGCAGAAAGGGAAGAGAAGAGTCAGAAACGTGTCCAGGGGCCATTTTCTCCTCTTCCCACTGTCTCTATCTCTCTCTGTCTCTATCTCTCTCTGTCTCTATCTCTCTCTGTCTCTATCTCTCTCTGTCTCTGTCTCTCTGTGTCTCTATCTCTCTCTGTCTCTATCTCTCTCTATCTCTGTCTCTATCTCTCTCTGTCTCTCTCTATTTATCATACCACTCTGTATCTTTCCCACCCTCATTTTTTTAATGTTCCTTTCTCTACCTCTCTGTTTTGTCAAGCATTTTCCACTCTTTCCATTTCTTCTTAACCAATATTTGTCTGTCTACTCCCTCCTGTCTATCTGTCACATCGACGTGACCGTAGTGTCAACATGCCAGGCCGGCTACAGAACTCAGCAGAGGAGAGAAGTAAATTCACCCCCACCATTGAAATTGTTCACCTGAGGCCTCATATAGGTTTTAATGTTGTGTGCAGAGTATGTCTTTCTGCATACCTCTGCATACTTCTTGTGCGTTAGTGTGTGTGTGTATATGAGTGTCATTGCAAACACGCTGCCGATATGTTCATATCAATTAACATTCATGAGATGAAAGACTTTGCTGGATGGGTACATTGCTGAATGAAGCTATTGTCGGTCCAATTCCTGTAAAGGTTAAATTATTCATGCTCTGGAGGCACACTGACTCCAACGGCCCCCTGGGAAATGGAGTCTTCACTCCATTACTGATGGATGAGTTGCTATGGCATATCCATAAGGAAATGACTTCCTTTACCAGGCTATAGGTGAGTTCTGTCAGACGAATTGCCACCTTGATTTACTGTCAGATGATGCGAGAGGGGCTTGAAAAAAAGACTAGTCACGAGAATTACACAATTTGTTAATCGCACATGCCACACTGGGATTTGTAGTCTTTCAGTCATTTGTTTTCAGTCGTTTTTGTAGGACAATTGAAAGGATGGAAGTAAATGGACCTTTAAACAAGTTTTTGTATCTGTTAAACCCCTTGCCGACGCACGCAAAGCAGTAAAAGGGTGTTCATGTCAGAGGAGTGTGAATGAAAATCCTCAAAAGCGATCAAAGGAATAATATTCATTATTAGCAACTAACACCAGTCTGACACTGTGTGTGACATAAATATGGGGGGTCAGGTGGCTGAGCGGTTAGGGAATCGGGCTAGGAATCTGAAGGTTGAGAGTTCGATTCCCCGGCAGTGCGAAATGACGTTGTGTCCTTGGGCAAGGCACTTCACCCTACTTGCCTCGGGGGGAATGTCCCTGTACTTACTGTAAGTCGCTCTGGATAAGAGCGTCTGCTAAATGACTACATGTAAATGTAAATAATAGAGAATAATAAAGACACAGAGAGAGCGTGAATGAAATACAGAAGGCACTGTGTCTGCATGTGTGAGTGCGCCTGTGTGTGTTTCTGAAGCCCCTGGTATAATTGTCTTTCTGCATTATGGAAGAGTTGACCACAGCTGAGCTTCTCCCTGCATCCATAGTACACTGTGGTTGGCCACAGCTGTCCTTATGGAAATGATGTCAGATTGCGAGTAGCAGAACCCAATTTGTTGCAATTTCCCTCGTCAGCTGCGCACAGACACAGAAACAGTAGGTTACACAAGCAGCACTACTGGCAGCACAGAGAAACATGCCGGTACACCATTCTCTTTTTTTTTGTTTACTGCATTTTACTGCAGGGCAAAATAACACGAAATCTCTCAAAAGCAGTACACGAACTAGCACCGCATACACATTACGCTCAAACACACACGACTACACAGCGAATCGCGAATTTTGTTTAATGTTTTCTTCCCGTGTCTCCCTACACCATGCAACCTGCTTCATAAACCCTGACATTTTGTGACTTTCTGCCTGTTTGAGATTTTATCAAACAAGCCGAGACACTATAATTGTTAGTTCAACCCCCCCCCCCCCTCCTTCCCCCCCCAAAAAACAAGAATAAAAAACACAACAGGAAAAAAATAATAACACGATTTAGTTTCGAGACCCAATTGTACTGTCACCTCCTGTGGGTGTTTGTGGGGTATGATGAAAAGTGAGGCAACAGGAGAGAGATGGCCCAGAGGCCAGCCTCCTAAAACTGCCTCAAGCGCTCTGGGGTGCACACTCAGCAAGTCCACCACAGATAGACTGTAAGGCTGCGCCTGGCTCACTAACCCTCTCACAACACCGTCACACCCTCTTAAAGTTAACGGCTTGTGTTAAACGTATGCCAGCGAAGGAGCACTCAGTAGACACGTATGAGGATGTGAGGGTACACGCACGGAAACACGCAGGATGTTGTCCCCCGTATTTATGTTTTGTCTAGAGGCAGCCACACAAAAACATACAATTAGGATGACAAGGGAGCAATGCCCATAGTCTTATCTCCCTCTCTCTCTCTCTTTCCCTCCCTCTCTCTGTCCTTCCCTCCCCCTCTCCCTCTCTCTATCCCTCCCTGTCTCCCTCTCTCTCTCCCTCCCTCTCTCTCTATCCCTGACTCTCTCTTTCCCTCCATCTCCCTCCCTCCCGCTCTCTCTCTCCCGTGTCTCATGGCTTGATTAAGGTTTTGGTGGACCCCTCCGACAGTGTAATTACAGGGATTGATTATAGAGGAGGAGGCAACGATACCCACACATATACACGAGGGTGTAGATCACCACTGCTCTGTACTGAAGACACTTGCAATTACACTGCTAAACGCTGCTCGGACCCAACCCTTGCCAACCTGAACTCCACTTTTCCAGTCTCCTGAGGCACGACCAAATAGACCCCCCATCTACGGAGGCCTGCGGGGCGGAGGTGCACATGTTCCGTTGGTGATGGGGACCAGGTTTGCAGGCATCACAAGTCCCATTTTGTCGCACAGGCTACAACACCCAGATTGGCATTGGCCCACTTCTGGCTCGCGAAGAATGTTATTTTCTTCATTTTCTTCTCAGGCACAACACAGCGATCATTCTTTTGTTGATGAACATTCCTCGTTGTTGACTTCACCTGTGTTGTTGTTAGGCAACACAGAGAAGGTTGCCACACTGAAGCGAGACTTTCTTACCGCATTCTATCTGCGGAGCGGCTAGTTTGTTAAACGTTTTAGATCAACACTTGTATTATTGTTTTTGTTGATTTTATGTAAAGCACTTTGAGATGCAATTCTTGTATGAAAAGTGCTATATAAATAAAGTCTTACTTACTTACTTACAAACAAGGAATGTCATTGTTTTCATGCTGACATAACAGTAAAGATTTGGAGAAGTGTTGAATTAATGCCATGCCTACAGTACGACAAACTACAGAGAGAACTCTCTTCTGTACATACAGAGAAAACACATTTGCCTCATGTGTCTAAGTCTTGTTCTTACACTACAGAAGACAAATTCGAGTGAAAGCCAAAGTGAAGTGAAAGACAATAGAATCGCTACTAGGTAATTGAAATAAGTGAACCGTGAACAGTTCTTTGATTCATTCCTAATGAGGACTTCGCTACGCACGTTTCTGCTTTCTCTCTTTGGTCGTGCTTTTCCTTTCTGCTCTCCATCTTCTTTTGAAAAAAAACAAACAGTTGAAACTCACCTTTAAAGAGAGGTAAGTTCTCAAACACATTCTGTAACAATCACAGAGCACACCAAGTCGAGTCTCAACAGTACTCTACCTGTACAAAATGTGCAGACCCAAACTTTACAGTTCCTTCCTTAGAATACTTTGAAAAAAGGTCAATTCTGCAAACAGGTTTCAAAAATAAAAGAATTCTCCTTGAGATGAACAGTCCTTCCAGAAGAATCCGCCCCGCCAAAGAGAGTGAGAGGTGTGCAATGGGGCCCCCAGTGTGACTGGAGGTGTTTCAAATCACATTCGATGTTTCACTCTTCAGTGCCTTCAACAACAGGGATTATTATTCACTAACACAGCAAGGAGTGATACACATAACCTGCTGTTGGAAACATCTGTAGCTTGTACAGTACGAGTGTGTGTTTGGGAGAGAAACAGGGAGAGAGAAGTAAGAAGATCAAAGTGTATATAAAAAAATTGACAATTTAAAACGATCAGAATTGACTGACTGTACAATAGTGCTGTAGCATCATCCTCTCTCTCTCTGTCTCTCTCTCTGTCTCTCTCTCTGTCTCTCTCTCTCTCACACACACACACACACACACCTTGCTGCCTGGGGTGGTACTTGTCAGGCGTGTGTGAGAGGTTAAAAAAAGAACACAGGCCGGTAGGTGTCTCTCATCATCCAAAAAAACCTCTAAAGGTTTACAAGGACAGATCCACCTGAACCAATGCACAACAATAAACAAGTCAGTTGGAAAACCCTCATAATACACATGGTCTGATATCCAGTCCTGACACCCCAAACCTGGATACCACATTAGCATGAGACTTGGAAGTGTCACCCCACTGGGAACAATTCACACACTGTCCTGTCCTGCTGACTGGAGGGTGAGGGTTCATTTGGCATTGAGAAATAGAAATTCCTTCAGTGTTTGACCCAGTAGGTGGAAGTCTGACACCATCACCAATCGCCCCCAGAACCCGCTAGCCATAGTGTGATGAATAGCGTTGGAACTGCCCCCAAACTCTGACCTGGCGGACAGACACTTAATTGCCCTGGGTTGTTGCCTGGGACTTCTCTGCCTTTGTCACTTCCTTCACCTGATTATGTCCTGATGACAATCACCCCTTAAAGGTAGGGTTCGAATGACGGGGGGGGTTGACCCCCTAATTAACACTTGGACCCCCCAAAACAACAAGTCGGGAGGGTCGATACATTCATATATCGTGCTTACCTGTAATATTACTTTACGCCCTGGTATATTTGAGTGAGTTATTTTTCCAAAACGGAAGCTAGCTAGCTTAAGTTAGCTTCCGTTACCTAGCAACCTAGCATAATACACATAGCAATGCTACTACCTGCTAGTGTTACTTGATAGCCTCCTAATTGTAAATTTTGAAGCCATAGGCCTACTATAGCGTTTGTCATATAGTTCTTGTCTATTGGAAAATAGTCGGTTGGAATGTTCAGAATCGCACATGTGCAACGTTACGCTGTGAGACCCGATCATTCGAACGATCACATATGTGCGACGATACTCTTTAACGGGTTAAAGGGAACAAGCTGACATTCAAAAGCTATGATCTTCCTATCACATTAGCCTGTCATCTGATTTTGGAATCCTTTCTGACCCAAGCCAAAATTGCTAGGTTAAAAAACTTACCTACCTTGCCTTTAGTGAGCAATGTTGAATATCATTTTTTTTTTGCCTGCAATCGAAACATATTTTAATACCAACTGAAGATTTGCCTGCTAAGCCTAGGAAAGTCCTACAGTTTGAGACTAGCTTTCATTATGTTAGGTAAAGTGAATGAAAGATGCAGAACTTAGTGTAGAAGATATCGCCTAAATCCATCGATATCATGTTCAGGATACAAACTGTCCCTCCGAAAAAAACGTTTCTGTTTTCACTTCTCTGCGGTTTCAGGTGATTCTCCCAGACTGTAGATACTTATTCCAGGAGTACAGTGGTCTTCTCTCAGAATAAGCTGTCACCACGGTTAATAAGCTGGCTGTGGGTATCAGCCTTATCGGCCGCCTGCATGACTGTACGCTCACCGCCCTCATTCCTCACCCCTCTGACCCTCGTCCACCCCCTCCGTGCGACCCTGCCGACCCCCCCTCCCTGATTACATCTCTCCTCTCTCTCACTCTCCGTCTCCTCATTCCAGTCCTTGGTTCCCATGGCGGCTAACCCATTCCGGTGATGGAACGCCTCCCCAAGCCATTTTCTAACCCAAAATGAAGCCCTGTCTGCGGTGATGATTCAAGACCGTCCAAGCCCTAACGGCCATTTACAAAAACAACGGCGTGCCAGGAGCACTCTCCCTACTCTCCCTGGTTGCCAGACTGCAGTTTTGTCTCTGAAATAAACAGGATGCTGCACTTTTGCCTACAATGTCCCCGAATCAACAATTCCTCGTCTCCTCCCCCTCTAAGAACAGGTTATCTCAATACTTCACCCAGTCGTACATCCCTCTGCGAGCCCCCTCACACCCATCCACATTTTTTTTTTGCTGACCCCAACCTCGCCCGCATACCTCAACATCCCTATCAGCTGGTCTCCATCTCCTCCGCCTCGCCTTGCTCATCTCCTGAAGGAAAGTTTAAATCCATGCCGTTCCAATCTTTCTAGTTTGTATGCCCCTGTCCCTTTACTCTCTATGTGCAGACAGGCACACTCACTCTCTCACACACACACACACGCACACACACCACAGTCCTTGGCGGAGGAGGCAGCGGCAGAGACTGATATTAGGATTCTGCCAGCCTGATGAGAAGTACTAAGAGAGGTCAAAGGTCAGATCGGGGACTTAATGAAATATAATGTACATCCTCCTCTCTGCTCCTGGCTACCTGATTACAATTCTGGAGTCACACACACACACACACACACACACACACACACACACACACACACACACACACACACAGGGTGATACATTCGGAAGAATGCACGTACGCACACTTTACCTCAGCGTGGTGGGCATCTTTGGTAGCCTGGTAGCCCCCTCCCCTCCCCCCCTTTCTTTCCTGCCTGACCAATGAGTGATGTGATTACACTCGGGGCTCCAAACGGATAAGTTCTTTTTTTTTTTTCGTCAATTCACACTTTCAAGACGTATACATCTTCTGTCTTCATTAAAACAGAGCAGGTCTAAATGCTGTTTTAATGGTAGCTTTATCGCCTGTCTTTTACCCGGCTGTTTCCTCTGAGACGAGGGGTAAATTTACACATGGGCTTCTGTCTGCCTTTCCTAACTGAAGGGTATTTAGTTCCTAAAGCCCCTGAGGCAGATGGGGGGGATGTGTTATTGATGGTAGAGGTGATTTGTAACTTGTAGACAAAGGGAGGTATGTGACAGTACTTCTGAATCTTTTCCGTCCTCTGCATTGCCGGCATGTATCGGCACACACACACACACACACAAACAGGTTTGATGGGCGAAGTGAGGACAGTCACAGACTATCTCGCTCTCTTTCTCCCTCACACACACAGACGCACATGCACACACAGGACACAACATCCCTCCTTCCCCTCGCAAACAAACAACAAAGGCGGAGATGAGAACCAAATGGGATGTTTTCCTGGGGAAGAGTGTGGGTCTTTCATTTAGAGTTCAGTCACTTTACATTTCCTGAATGTTTGTATTAAAGGTGAAAATGGAGCAATGGAGATAAGACAAGCATAAAAAGTGCAGCGAGGTACCCTAGACGCTTTGAATCACTAAAAGCTAAAGTGGCTGAAAGTAGCACTTAAGTGGAGAACAGGTAGACGGATGATACTGATGTATTTCTGCTGCAACAGGAGTGGAGATTCAGATGTTTTTTACAGAGAACAGATTAGCCATTGAGTAATGAGATACTCACCGACACCAAATAACTTTATTTAAGGGATTGGACTGCATTTGAAATGCTTACCGTTCATTTAATGTTTTCAAAATGAATTTGTAATGCTCTGGGCAATCTTCTAAAGCTTTTGAGATTATCGAGATGATATACAACTCGTGAAAGGACTCCCCAAAACCTTTAGTTAGCAGACAAATTTAATAGAAATGAAGTTCTGTGTTTGCTCTAGAGTTACTTTACACAGTGAGAAAAGGGGGGGGGGAGGGAGTCAGTTTCAACAGTTGAGGTGTGGAAAAAAGGTATTAATATTTCATTTAAGATTATGCACTTGATAGCTAATGATATCAGAAACGATTCATAGCATTGTTGACTTGCAAAGGATTGATGCAAATGGAAATAAATGAGATCTAAACAATGGGGGAAAAAAACAACCTCTAACCTTTCAGGTTTAATTGGATGACTGCTTTGGCTGCAAACCGCCCTGCCTGTATAAAATAATGTACTGCACAGTTTAGACTGCTGTTATTGGCTGCACAGTTTAGACTGCTGTTATTTGCTGCACAGTTTAGACTGCTGTTATTGGCTGCAAAGTTTAGACGGCTGTTATTGGCTGCACAGTTTAGACTGCTGTTATTGGCTGCACAGTTTAGACTGCTGTTATTGACTGCACAGTTTAGACTGCCGTTATTGGCGGCACAGTTCCCACATGGTGGGCTGAAAAGTCTGATTGGACGTTGGCCTCCGCAAGTACACAATGCTCCTTTGGTCGGTGGGCCATGTTGAAACATTGCATTTTGGAGAGAAAAGTGTTTTGATTGGCTGAAACAAATTCTCATTTGCTCATTTCCTGTGCCAGTTCTTATTTTGATTGGCCAAGAAAGGAAATGATGAGATCATATCTTGCCTGGATTGCCACTTCCCAATGAGAATGAGAAAAAGAGGGGATGACAGCTTTGTGTGTACGGTTTGTGTGTGCATGTCTGCTTGTGTGAGCATCTTCCCCAGACAAACACACACACACACACAAAGATCCCCTCACCTTCCTCCTCATCTTGGAGACACACCCCCCCCCCCCCCTCAATCGCCGCCGGACAGCCAATTATCCGAGCAGCCTGCGGGTCAAAGGAGAACAGGGGAGAGGATGGGAGGAGGAATTGAGAGTAGGAGAGGATGGGAGGAGGAGAGGAGGAGGAATTGAGAGTAGGAGAGGAGGTGGAATTGAGAGTGGGGGAGGAGGTGGAGGAGGAATTGAGAGTAGGAGAGGAGGTGGAAGAAAGTAGTAGACTTAGGGGCCCCCTTATGGCCCCTTATGTCCCTTTATGGCCCCTTATGTCCCCTTATGTCCCTTTATGGCCCCTTATGGCCCTTTATGGCCCCTTATGGCCCCTTATGTCCCTTTATGGCCCCTTATGTCCCCTTATGTCCCCTTATGTCCCCTTATGGCCCCGTATGGCCCCTTATGGCCCCGTATGGCCCCTTATGGCCCCGTATGGCCCCTTATGGCCATCAGCTGATGAGAGATTCACCACCCCTCCACGGGGTTGGAAGGAGAACCCGGTGGCCTGTTTTCTTTCCCTCCTTTCTCTTGTTCTGTTGTTTCTCTCTCGGTCTTCTCACCGTTCGGTTTCTGGCTCTGTGTCGGGCCACTGTGCACAGCGTGATAAGAACCTTCTGAAGGACATCCTTCTCCTTGTCTTATTTTTCCTCTTCTTCTCTCGGCACGTCTCCCGTTTCCGAAACAACCTTCCTCACGCCTCTCCTTCCTCCCTGAGTTTTGTAGGCTTTTTAACTTGTATTTGTTTATCAAGCCTTTGTGTGTGTGTGTATAAAAATGTGAGAGGCTGCGGTTAAGACAGAGCGCTGACACAGATCCAGCTTCTGTCTCAGAAAGAAGTCACACTGTGACCTCCGTCACCATGGGGACTCTTGTTGATTCTCTCTCTTAGTTGATCCTGTTTTTTGCTCATCCGCCTCTTGGGTTGTCTTCCTCCTTTTGATTTCCCTTTTTCCCGGTGATATTATATTATTCTGTATTTTTTTCTCATCTACCGGCTCTTGTGTATGTGTGGGAGTGTTCTTGTGTGGGCATGCATACAGACACCTAGTCAGCCTGCATGCAGTGTGTGGATCAGCTATGCTTGGGGAGGCTGTCTCAGGGGACAGTAATTTTGCTGTCCCCCAGAGCATAGCTGTGGCAGACACCAGCAATTACAGCACACGTCAGGGCACATGACAGACACCGAATATTGCAAGACACAACGCATGACACAGTAATTTAATGCAGGTGGGCTTTTTGTGAGGCAGGAAGGTCTGGGGGGTGGGGGAGAGGGGGAGTGTTGATGTGATTAGATGACAAGGACAGTTTACTCTTTGACTGGGATGAAATGACAATTCAGTTGACAAAAATGTCTGAGACTGACTGTGTGGAACAGAGATGGCAAAAGTACACACATCCTTCACTCAAGTAGAAGTACATATACTCATGTTTACAGTATAAAGACTCTGGTAAAAGTACTGACTACACTTTTTCACTCAAATAAAGTAAAGAAGTAGTCATTACGACTACCTGTTTTAGTGTTTTAGTAAAAGTTTGTCAGAAAGTAATGTTACCAGAAAAAACTTTAGTACAGTAAGAAGGTATTTGTACATTGTTATTTCCGATCTCTGCAACAGTGTAACAACAGTGTAACAACAGGTACTGGGTTCACTTCTCTTTCTTGTCAGCATCATAGATCATTCAATTCATGATGACTCATGGTAGGGACAGTGTAAGAGTGTTGGGGAAGGGGGGAGGGGGGTTTCTGTAGATAATGCATTAGCTTCAGTCTGACAGACAGGCTGACAGGCAGACAGAAGGATAGACTCACAATTTAACCGAGAAGCTGACAGGTAGAACTTCAGACGGGAATTGGGAATGTTCATGGTGACATTTGGAGGGGAAAGTGAGTGACTTTAGTGAATTGTGGGTTCCATCTTGTTACTTGTCAGCGCAAAGCTCCCCTAGAGATACTGAGACTTGACAAAAGATGAGGGGAAAGGTAGAACAGAGAAGTAAACTGAAAGATTTGAGATTGTCAGAGAAAACAGGAAGAATTCGTCACTGGTTAGGTACGGGTTGAGAATAGTTACAGTAGTTGTGTGAGTAAGTGTGTGTGTGTGTGTATGCTGCTGTAAGCACAACATACGTCCCTGAGACACGTCAAGTGTGTATCTGTGTGTGAGTGTGTGTATGTGTTTGTCGATGAGGACGTGACTTCTAATTGTTGCCTTCTTCCTGTGTCATCAAGCTTGCCTTTTTTAAAGGATGTTTAGATAGTGCGCAATGCAAACGGCCTATTCTTAGGGGGCCAATCATTAATTACCAGCAAACAAACTCCCCTAATACAAAAGGTGACAAGACAGAAACAATTCTTCCTCTTTAAACAATGGGTCACAGCTAGCTTACCCACAAACAAAAAGACTTTGCACGCATTAGAGAGGAACAACATTGAACAAGGTGAGCAAATACTGCAGTTATTTACCTATGTAGAGCTTTGTCATTAACTTGGCACAAAGTTTTGGGTAAACTTGTAACTGTTTGACACCCAAGAATGTACGTATGTGTTTTAAAGAAAAATCCATACAAAGTGAATCCCATTCTATATCTTGACACACTCGTCATACATTACAGTCCTGACATTATAAATTATTTATAGTAAAAAATAAAGTAAACAATATCTATGAAATTGGCACACAAGGTATGAAAGGAAGGTTAAATGTCATTTTGAGCTCTTCACCTTACATCACTTTAGAGGCAGGTATGTTGTGTTGCTAAAAACAGCAGCCATGTATCATATTTACAACTACATACAGTCTATCATATTTACCCTTTCCTCACACAGAGGGAAACAAATTATTTTGACCTTGAGTGTCCTACACAACAGTATCTGCTGTGTGACGGCCGTGAAATCAATTTGAGCATTATTGACATTCACGCTGCATGCACATCTGTGATGTAAATCATGTAACACGCATGATCTAAGGTTCAACACTGGCTCCACACAGGAACTCAATGACACTGGTGATGGTTCCCTATACCCTATAGCT
>NC_090067.1:11778447-11878714 GCF_038355195.1 Osmerus mordax
GCGTGCATGGTTGCCTGTCGTAGCGTAGCACATTCATATTTGTTTTTATATTTTGATATCAATATATTGGGGGGGACATTTTGACCAGATTTGCATATATATATTATGATTACGGCCTTGCCAAACCATCACTAATGGTTTGAGACCAAAAACCTTTTAATGGATGAAAAAGAGAGGGAAAAAAGAAGTTGGAGAGAAAAGAGAAATTGATTTTCCAGCTCCTTTCCTGATCTCCCTTGAGTAGATGAGATAGGAGAAACCAGGGAGGAGATATCGATAGCTCAACGATCTGCTCTAACAACCACACAGCCCCTGACAACAGTCACTCCCTCCAGGATCAGGATGGAGAGTGACAAAAGAGGGATGAGGAGGGTTGTTTGTTTGTTTTGTATATCAATATGCTCTTGAGGACAACAAAATGAATTTAATAAATACATTGCAGGACATTACTGGGACAAATTCAAGCTGCTGCTGAAACCACAGACGAACGCCTCTGTCCTTGTTCACCATCTCAAACGTGCTTTTATCCCTGAGGCATAGTCCTCATAACTTTCCTCTCTGGTCAGCCAGCTGGACTCCAATTAATTACCACAGTGAAAGAGAAAGAGAAAGAGAGAGAAAGAGAGAGAGAGAGAGAGAGAGAGAGAGAGAGAGAGAGAGAGAGAGAGGTGATGTTGTAGGTGTGTGGACTTTATTCTCTTCTCTTGGTGGGTATTGATTCAGCCCAACACTTTGTTTCAAAAGTATCACAATGTCTGTCAAAGTAAAAGTTCCTCAGCACGATATGTCAGTTGGACTCCAATACTGGCTAGTGGCCACCTGTCTGTCTGTCAAGTATCTGCTCAAGGTTTTTAAATTGCCCAGTGCTAAACCCTGACATAAATCATTTTCACTTTTCTTTCTCTCCTACAGTTTGTTTTGTTGTCTTCTTCCCTTCTTTTCCCACTTTCTGAGAACTTCTTGATAAATGAGGACCAACACCCAAGAACACATGGATGACTTTAAAAAATCACTGACATAACATATTGCCTTATCAGAAAGTGTGCTCTAGATCAAATAACTTCACACAGAACTCTTTCTGACACACACTCTCTCACACACATACACACACGCAGCATTGGTGGTAAATTCCTGACACAGAGTGTAACAGTGAATCATTGATGGCAAACAGGATGGTTGATTCCTTCAGAGGCAGGGCTCAGAGGCAGGGCAGAGGGCTAAGCACATAGGTCCTGGGTTTGAAATGGAAATCAGCATAGATGTATTCTAGATCCACAGCCAGAGATCAGAGGAACAGAATATCTGATCCAACCAACATAATATCATCGGTAAACGTACTCATGGCCTTATCCACCATTGAGGAAACTGATGTCCGGACCTCTATATTTGTTTTCGAGGTGCATATTTAAATTCATAAAATATTTGCCTGATATCAACTCTTCGGTGCTGCAACGCAAAGAGAAGCGGCCGTATCAAGTGACTGCTTGCTTGAGTTGACCAATGACATTGAATTGATTTCTTTAATCTTCCCAGGGACACAAGAGTAAACAATCTGGTCAACATCTGGACTTGTGCTCAAGAGGTCACGCTTTGATAGCTGTCTTCAGAATATGGGACCTCCCTGACACACCAACCAGACCAAAGATGTTTTGGTTATGGTTAAGCAACAAGAAACGTTAGCACGGAGACATTGATTACAAGCACAGAACATCGATGACCCATACTACTACACCACGTTTCTGTAAAGTTTTGATGGTAATTCAACGCTGCGAGCTTTGACATTATGCGTTGAAAACTTCTGTTCTCATTTAGAGTGGCGAGTTTCTGCTGATAGTAACAGTGAACCGCAATCATCCCTTTACACTCACTATCGGTGCTTCTCTCTGGTGTGTGCTGACATTAGTGTCCCTTGTAAAGAGATTGCGTGTTCTAGAATGATGATCAGGTCCTTCAGAATTATATGTCTGCCACTACATTACCATCCATATTGCAAAGACAAAATATACAAAATGAGATATTCACGTCCAGAATATGTTGAATAGATAAAAAGATAGCGAGCTAGGTTGCATTTAGAAAGCTAATTTATAAAAGACATGGACGGAATTTAGATCAGGTGTAGAGAGTCGGACATGCAGGAAAACATTTAGTGTGGCCCTGCATCACGCACACACACACCCGCACACACCCGCAAACACACACACATGCACACACGCACACACATGCAAACACACCAACCACTTGAAGTACCCCAATCTCGGCAACACAACACAGAAAACAATACTCTGCTGTTTTTGATGTTGATATTTTGGCAAACTTAGATGACAAGTTTCTTTCTGTGCAAATGGCTGCTAGATGCCCCCCCACAGCGGAACATGTTTTCATGATGAGAGAACTTGAAGATAAAGCCTCAGGAAAAGGCAAAGAAAGTGGGAGTGCCAGAGAAGAGCCAAATAAAATAAAAAAGGCAAAAAGATGGAATTAGAGAGGGATAAAGGGAAATGATTCGGTTGGCGAAGGAGGATAGAGATTTTTTAATCCTTTATTGGGCAGTCAAAACAGCAGGGTGCTCGCCAGTGACACGACTATGAACACTAGAAGACCCACTTACAAGATGCATCACCGCCATGGACACTAGGGGATACTGGGGGTCAGGGGGCTGAGCGGTTAGGGAATCAGGTTAGTAATCAGAAGGTTGCCGGTTCGATTCCTGGCCGTGAAAAATGACATTGTGTCCTTGGGCAAGGCACTTCACCCTACTTGCCTCGGGGGGAATGTCCCTGTACTTACTGTAAGTCGCTCTGGATAAGAGCGTCTGCTAAATGATTAAATGTAAATGTAATGTAAATACCGGACGAGTGGGGGGGGATGAAAAAGGAGTGGGAGAGGGGATGATGGGCAGCCGATCGGCAGTCTGTTCAGAATGCTGGTGTGTGGTTGGAATCCCAGAGAGGGATAAGGGATGGATCCTGCAGGATGAGGCAGGAAGCTGATTCTCCATCGTGCTTTAGTTGAGTGGGATCATCCTCAAATAGCAAAGGCTGCTCTCTCTATCACTCTGTCACTGAGGAGGAGAGGAGAGAAGATGAGAAGAGAGCGGTAGTGAAGAGAGGGCGGGAGAGAGAGAAGAGGCCGCTGGACAAGAGAAAAATAGAGGACAGGAAAAGAGGGGGGAGAGGCGAAGAGATGACAGAACAGTAGAGAAGAGAAAGGGAGAGGAGGGGAGAGGAGAGGAGCGGAGAGGAGAGGAGGGGAGGGGAGAGGAGAGGAAGGGAGGGGAGAGGAGAAGAGAGAAGGGGAGAGGAGGGGAGGGGATAGGAGAGGAAATGAGGGGAGATGAGAGGAGGGTAGATGAGATGAGAGGAGGGGAGAGAAGGGAACAGGTATGGATTGAAAGGAGGCCATGCCACGGTCTCTCCATGTGTCTGGCATAGAAGACGCTCCTCTCTGATTATGCAGCCAGTCTTGCAGTAAAGAGCCTCAGAGTGGCGTAAGCATACAAGTTTCCACATGCGCGCTCGTGAGGACTCTGGGTGCTCATTAAGCAGCATATTGTTATGGAGAGGTTCATTGCCCATGTACTCCGTTCCTCCAGTCTCGTCTCCTTGCCCATTTCATCTCCGGTGCCCAAATTATCCCGGAATAATCTTTGTAGAACAACCACGTCTCCGCTGCAGGAGGTCTCCATGGGGACCGGAGAGGCAATCCTAATTGTGAATGTCTCCACGATTGGAAGGAGAGAGAGGGGGGGGGGGTGTCGTTCTCGACCTCCCCTCGTCTCCTCCGCGTGCCAAACACACCTCACCTGCAGCTCTGTGGCAGCCGCGAGGCCAAGGCTCCGTCAGAGCCAGACGCGAGCGCTGTTCATTAAAAAGTCATTTGGTGGTAATGCTCCGGAGCCTCAGGCTGACAGGGGGGGGGGGGGGGGGGGAGGAGACAACGGCGGTGTCTTCGAGGCGAATCTGAGGCACCGCGCCCGAACATTGCGTTACAAGTCGGACGCCGGTGAATAATACACAGATGCCGAGAAGGAGGGCGGAGAAGAAGGCCAGGTCTGAGGAAACTGAGTGGTTCTAGGAAAGCAGGTGTGTGTGTGTGACTACTACAAGTAGCTCCAGCTGAATGGCTGAGGAGCCTTAGTGTTTATGGCTCTACAGACAAGCCTGTCTCCTGATGGGCGGGGGGAGGGGGGCAGGGGGAGGGGTGAAGGGCTGCAGAGACAGGGGAGAAAGCGGGAGAGAGTGAGGGAAGAGGAAAGGAGAAAGAGAGGTGGCGGTCAGTGCCGAGAAAGGGCGATTGAGAACTGAAGGTTTTTTTTTGTTGAAAGAATAGTGAGAGGGAAAAAAAAGGTTGGGGTAAAAATACTAATAACACACACACATGCTCACACACAGTCTACACCCCCTGAAGACACTGCTGCTGAGTCAGTGACATGCCCCAGGAGACAGAGGGGTAGCCAGTCATGAAATTACTAAACAAACACAAGCCCTGGCTCTCCGGCTCTTTCAAGACTGTGTGTGTGGCCCCGAAGATAGACCTGTCAGTGTGTGTGTGTGTGCGTGGACTTGTTTAGATGGTCTCGTGAGGACCAGTTGTTCCCTTTAGAATAATAAAACATGGAAAATGTGAACTTATGGGGACGATTTCTTCGTCCCCATAAGTTTAAGTGTTTTCCCTTGGGGTTTGAGGGTTAGGGTTAGAATTTGTGTTAGAATGACATTGATTGTTGGTTTTTGTGATAAGAACAAGGGTTTGGTTTTAGTTTAGGATTCAAGTTATATGTTTGGGTTAAAGTTAGGTTTAATATTAGGTGGTTAGGGGAAGGGTTAGAAGTTAGCGTCAACGGGATATTGAATGGGACTGAATTGTGAGTCCTCACAAGAATAGCAAAACAAACGTGTGTGTGTGTTTGAGGGTGAAAGGAAACCGACGAGGATCATGAGGGAGACGGGAAGTGACGCAATCATCAAAGAAATGACTCCATTTCACAAAATTGTAATACGATCCCCATGAATCAAACATCTAAAAAAGCTAACATCTTCCCCTCCACCATAAACCATTCTTCTTCTCCTCCTTCATCGCCTCTCCACCCCAAGCCTCCAGTCCTCCTTGTGTGTCGACTCATCCTCTAATTCCTGTCCCCGTAGTGGACCTCCAGGGCCCCCATGGCAGACGGAGGACCCCCCTTTCCTAATCCCCTCAGTGGGCTGGGAGACGAGGGGTGCCCAGCCTCTGGAGCTCACGGCCTGGATCTAATGCGATCATCCACTCGGTCACACCCGCTGAGAGTCACCCGCGATCGGGGTCTGGACGGACGAGCGGACAGCCCCGGCCCCCGGCTCCCTCCCTCCCTCCCTCAAGTGTCCATGACGGTTTCTCCTTCTCCTCTGTGTGCATGCGTCAAATGGGAGGAGACGGATAGTGGGATTCTGTGTGTGTATGTGTGTGTGTGTGTGTGTGGAGGGGGAGGGAGGGACGTTCTAAAGACTGAGCAGTCTTCGGGGCAGGGACGGTAAGATCAAACGCTTAGCAGGAGTCCCTCTAGAGGGGGAGGAGAGCGTGAAGGTGAGGACGACAAAAATAAAAGCAGGGAAAATAAATCAGAATCTCAGGGCTGCGTGTGCTTTCAGGGTCAAGCAGGGCCACAGCTCTGAGACACCCCGTGTGTGTGTGTGGGTGTGTGTGTGGGTGTTTGTGTGTGTGAGTGTGTGTTTGTGTGCTTTCTCTTTTTAAGTATCCCATGGGGTGGACTGCCAAAACAAAGTCTGAAATTTCACATTAAACTCAAACCTTGTTGCAAAATCACCCACGGAATAACATAAATCCCCAAGATTAGATCTATAATATTAATAACAGTACTGTACAAGTAACTACACTAGGTTGAATGTTGGTGAAAAAAAGACTATTACATTTGTTTTACTTCATGCATGTACAAAAGTTTGTGTTGGAAAACAATGAGAGACAATTTTGTAGTTATTCAGAGGGTGCAGATCTCAAGTGTGTACAGTATGTGTGCGCGCAGACGTTGAAAATGAATAGATACTTGGAAAGGGCTGTTGAGAGCACATCATTGCCTCTTCCCAAGGTACTACTAGGATGGTGGATATAGAGTGTGTGTGTGTGTGAGAGAGAGTATGTGTGTGGCAAAAAACCCCAGACATGCACCCTCAAGCAGAGCTGCCCTGCTGAGTGTAACGACCTTTGACCTTTCAGGAAGCACTCCACGTTCCCGTTTTTCTGACACTCACCATGGAAACACAGGGGCCGTGCAAACCATGAACAATTACACTTTCAAATGCGGGACATAACCACCAGTCAGAGGTCTAACTGCATCGCTGGACAGTCTCCCTGCTCTTGTGCTAGGATGCTATGGACTGATTTGGATTGTGAGTTGGTGAGAGATCAGTGCGACCGTGCCAGTGGTGTGGATCATAGATATATATATATATAAAGACTAGATGTCTTACGGCGGTGTCTAGAACGTCCGCACATGGCGGCCATCTTGCTACAAAGTACATGTAGCATCAACACAATGTTATGGGTGAGCGAGTTGACTGTAGCAAGATGGCCGCCATGTGCGGACGTTCGACTCCGTTGTCCGGCTACGCGGACGAGACATCTACCCTTTATATATATCTATGACACACACTGCCCTGGGCTATCTGGTGAGCATCTCCTCTCTCTTCCTGTTCAGCTCTGCATCCATCACACACCCCACGCCATGAACTGGACAGCTGCTTGTTCCTGCTTTGTTCTTTCGACTGTCTCTCCCACTACCATCCCCCCCCCCCCCACCCCTCAACTTCTGGCGGGAGACTAAAGTTAACAAAAATATCCATGAATTATTGAGTGGCGCAGAAAAAATAATAAAAAGCTTTACGTGGGGGGTTTGAGCAGTCGTTTAACCTAAGTAATTATTTGGCTTCTTTTCCTAATGGCCTTGACTATGCAAAATAAATCAGTGTGCGCTTGAGAGACACTTAAAGGATCCAGAGCTGGAGATACATCAATGGAAGTGAGAGGCCGGCCACCGCATCATCTCACTGGCTGCCCGCTGGGTGCACGCACGCACACACACACACACACACACACAGACACATAAAGATACGCACTGCACACACACACTGTACATGCAGATGTACACACATTGCTCATACAGTACACACATACATTTCTCTCACACACACATTCACATACAGATGTGATAGAGAGATGGTGAGTGCCATGTTAAGTTGAGATATGTGGCTGTATTAGCAGTGATATATAACATTATTAATGTGTAAGAAGTTGTCCTTAGGGAGCAGACTGTAATTCCAGCAGATTGAAAAATACTGAAATGTCAAAGCAGTCCAACAAGCCATGTATCCATGTCCACTTGTGTCTGTCTCTGTTTCTGTAAGTGTGTGGGAGTGTTTTTAATGTTTACGCTCCAGTATCGCCCGTTACAAAAATGCTGCCCCCCCCCCCCTCCCTCAGTTACGACGCACTAAATTCTTAACCTGTTTAGCTACTGTACACTACGCTACTGTTACAAATATATTTTTTAGACGCTACACATGTTATACATCATTGGAAAGCTACGATTATTGTGCTTCCATTGAAATAAACCAATTCAAGATCAAGTCGCAATAGCAAGCAAAGTCAACGTCTTTTTCCGGTGAACATTCCTTCAACAATGCCAAAGAAAAAAGTTTTACTCACCCTAAATGGTTCAAATACGTCCAGGTGTGCAAATCATGCCATCAAAACTTGATCTGCTTACAGTCCCAAGGGTTCAAAGTATCTAACCATGTAAAGTAATTCGTCCAAATACAATGTTTTACGTTAATGAATAGCCATTATCCTTTGTTTCATTATGCAAGTTAGCCGACGGAAGAAACAACTTGTTCACATAAAAGTGTTCTTTTCTCCGGTTAGCAACGGAGTATTTACGATATGAAGGCATCAAAATGCTTCCATGCCCCGTTGACAGCCCTCTAAAGCCAACTAGGTCTGTGCGTCCTGCCCCCCCCCCCCCCCCCCCCCCTCCATTTGTATGTGTCTGTGGAGCCTTCAAAATAAAAGTCGATTGCGCAATATGGTTGACAGAATCAGTGTTCTTTGTGCGCCAATCCTTGGAATCAGATAAAGCACTCCAATGTGTTCATGCTTCAGTTTTTGTGTTTCAGTAATACTAATTAGGGATTTAGCTATTATATATGATAGTTCTAAGTACCACCTTTCATTAGAGATAACAATTATGAAAAATAATACCTTTTTATCCTAAGTATTTGACCTTGGTTACAAAGGGTCATTTTGGAGTCTCCAAAAGGCCCTTTTAGAAAATGCCTGGATGTACTCTTATAAAAACGTGTCAAATATGAATATATTGTGGTATTATGTTTGACTTTTGTTTGAATTGGGTAAGGCTTCAACCTGTCCAATTTAGTCTTCCAGCTAATACCTACCACCTCTAGGCCTCTTCAGGCCTCTGTTTTCAAAACAAAATCTAGGCGGAAATAGAAATTTTCACTTTCCTTGTGTTCAAGCTTCTATTACTCAACACTAGTAGGACTGACAGGGGTCCTGACAACAGGGGACATAACTTCAGTGTCAGCTTTCAAAAGAGATCATTTACATGCATGTACTCCAAATGGTTCAAGAACAGCTTCCAATTTACTTTGGGTATGCTGTTTAGGCGTTTTTAGGCACATTTAACAGGAGTCTTAAGTGTGTGTTGTCTGTCTGCATCCCTGTATTGGTCAGTATTTTTGGTGCACACTTCCTGTGCACCCATACAGAGGTGCGAATGTTCCAGTCTGTGTGTGAGAGTGTTTGATCACGTTTGGGCTTGTGTATGTCTGTGTGTGTGAGTGTGTTTGAGAGTGTGTGCGAGAGTGTGTGCGGTCCTGCCCCCCAGCCTCCACGCTAGAATATTGATTGCGGTCGATCAGAGTGGATGAATGGGGGAGGGGACATGAAGCAGAGGCAGCAGCCTCAGGCAGGAGGAGCCCTCCAGGTCCTCCTCCGCTCTGATTGGAAGGGACCAAGACGCCTCTGTTGGGAGGACGGAAACAAAGACAGAATCACACAGCGCAACACTAGCCCAAGGCTACCGGCTCACTTTGAAGGAGTCCAACAAACTCCTTTAAGCCTCTCTTCCTCCCAGCCTCCAACCCCCCCCCCCTCTCAGCATTCAAACTTACCAGCCTCCAGACCTCCCAGCCTCCAAACCTCCCCCCTTTTAGCCTCCAAACCTTCCCCCTCCCAGCCTCCAAACCTCCCTGCCTCCAAACCTTCCCCCTCCCAGCCTCCAAACCTCTCAGCCTCCAAACCTCCGAGCCTCCAAACCTTCCACTCTCAGCCTCCAAACCTCCCTGCCTCCAAACCTTCCCCCTCCCAGCCTCCAAACCTCTCAGCCTCCAAACCTTCCACTCTCAGCCTCCAAACCTCCCTGCCTCCAAACCTTCCACTCTCAGCCTCCAAACCTCTCAGCCTCCAAACCTTCCACTCTCAGCCTCCAAACTTCTCAGCCTCCAAACCTTCCCCCTCCCAGCCTCCAAACCTCTCAGCCTCCAAACCTCTCAGCCTCCAAACCTTCCACTCTCAGCCTCCAAACCTCCCTGCCTCCAACCTCCCCCTTCTCAGCCTCCGACCTCCCCCCCCCTCTTTCAGCCTCCAAACCTCCAAGCCAGCCCTGCCTGATCAACACTAAAACTGCTCAGTCACAGGACAAGGAAAGACATTGAGTCTGAGGAGGAACACAAACTCAATACTACACAAACGCTTTCTCTCTTTTTCTCGTCTTTTATCTCTCTCTCTGCCTCTCTCTCCTTCTCTCCCACTCTGTATCTCTGTCTCTCTAACACATTTATACACGCACACACAAAACTAAAAACACAAGTCACAGTTTATGCCCAGAAGGGGAAGAAAACCCATGTAGCAAAAACATGTCTCCTGTTCATCATCACAGATAATTGAACATGCTCATAATTTGACAGGGCTCATTAAACAGTGTAAGCACAGTGACACGGCTTCTCATCACTTTCAACACTCCCCAAGAGTTGTTTTTTTCTATTAGGTTGAAGCTGGAACATATCATTTTATCAAAGCGTTGTTGATTTACCTGGGGGGGGGGGGGGGTAAGGGGTGGGGGGGAGGTTACATCAACATGTTTGACACCCTCTTTTGTGCTCTGTGAAAGGAGAACTAGAGAAGAAAGGGGGAGGGAAGGGTAGTAGAGCTCTTCGAAAGAGTCCCACAGAAACACATCAGTCTCATTTAGCTCTCGCTTTCACACTCATGTCTCTGACTCCTATCTCTCCATCTCTCTCTCCTCCCTCTCTCCCTCTCTCCCTCTCTCCCTCTCTCCTCCCTCTCTGCTCCCTCTCCTCCCTCTCCTCCCTCTCTCCTCCCTCTCCTCCCTCTCCTCCCTGTCTCCCTCTCTCCCTCTCTCCTCCCTCTCTCCTCCCTCTCTCCCTTTCCTCTCTCCTCCCTCTCCTCCCTCTCTCCCTCTCCCTCTCTCCCTCTCTCCCTCTCTCCCTCTCTCCCTCTCTCCTCCCTCTCCTCCCTCTCCTCCCTCTCCTCCCTGTCCTCCCTCTCTCCCTCTCTCTCTGATGCCCTCTTTGACCCATAATGCCCTTCACACCCCTAATCCTCTCCCGTGCGCCTCCTGTCACTGGGGAGAATGAGAGGGGGCGCACTCAGAGAGATAACTCTGTCCTGTCAGAGAGGAAGCAGTGGCCTCCTGCAGCCTTCGCCCTCACACCACTTACCCCACCCCCGTCTCGTCCAGTCTCCCAGGAGCGGAGCCGGGCGGAGGAGAGAAAGAGAGGAAAAAAATATAATAAAAAGCTTCAAAAACACAAGTCGTCCACGGAAGACCTTGGCTTGTCCTTTTCCACTGGACTTGATTCATTCATTCGTTTGTTTCTTTATTTTACTTTGCACCATCTGTTATCTGTTCGCACCGTTTTATCTACTTACAATGTCTCGTCCTGCATCCATGGCTGAGAGAGACCTTGCAGTCTGTCCTTCTCACAGTCCATCCTCGTCATTTCATCTTTCTTCCCCCCCCCCTCTCCCTCCTTTTTAAGCTTTCAACCTTCTTTACACCCCCCCCCCCCATGCTCCAAAGCTAAGTGCTCCCTGGTTCCCTGCTGGTCCTTGAGATGGTGAGATGATGAGAAGGATCAGTAGTCAGGTAGGGTGTGTGTGTGTCAGTGTATTAATTTGCTGGGTATGTCTGGAGGAAAACCAATCAAAGCCCAGCTCTTGGTCTTGCTGATAATTCAAATATCTTAGATGATTGACAGTTTGGGATTAACATCTCAGCCAGTTCCCCATATATACATTTGCATTTAGGAAATGGCTGTCAAATGGAGAGAGAAAGTGTGGCATATTTCATGTTATATTCCAAGTAAAATATGAATCAACATGTACATTGTGGAGGAAAGTTTTGAAACATTCCCATATTGTACACTCTGAGAAATAAACTAATGATGTTCTCTTTCAATGTCAAACAAACCACATAATTACCGTCTCCAGTTTGAAAGCAATTTCTCATACAGCATACCGTTGATTAAGGGAAAGATTGAAAATATGTAAATAATGAGAGACATTTTTCATGTCCAAGAAATGATAACATTTTCTATATTGGTGTCACTCTTTCATTGTTCATTCCAGTCAGAAAAAGAAAGGAGAAAGAGAGAGAGAGAGACTGAAAAAGAGAGAAAGTGAAAGAGTGGCAGAGAATGAAATATAAAGAAAGAGCGAGTCAAAGAGAGGGAGAGTGAAATATAAAGAATGAAAGGGAGAGAGAATGAAAGAGAGAAGAGAGTGAAAAATGTAAAGACAGAAAGAGATAGGAGAGAGAGACCTTGTGTGGGTTCACAGGTGTGCCACCCTGGTCCTAATTAATTATCATTAGCCAGAACTAACAGCTTGTACCGACAGTTTACTTTGAAAATCGATTTCTAAAATAGAGCACAGCCCACTAATTACAATGGCTGGCTGAGCAAGCTGGCTGTTCTCTTTAACTTCATGATGAAAACTGTTAAGATAGGATGCCATTCAGTTCTATTTGATGTTTTCTGTGTTTTTATAACCGTTAAGTGAGGCCTTATCTGGGGTAAGCATTATCTGACATATCTCCAGTGAACCAGCAAATCGAAACAGAATCAAAAACCAACTTTAGAAATAACTCTTAACTCCATCTAATTTTATGAGGCAGGGTGACCTTTTGTGTAATTCCAAAACATGAACAGGGCTAAACGTATGAGCGTGTCCACTAATTCCACGTGAATCGTTTCAAAGATTCGAACATATATTTTCGAGGGCGAGACAAGTGATCTGCATGTTGTCAGTTGTGCGTTGCCAGTCATTTGAACTATTTAACACATGGAGCGTCTGAAATTCAACTACAAGCTTTTCTATCCACACCCCCACAGGAACCCTAAAATATCTCAGCAGCGTTGCCAGGTTTGGGCTCGATGGTGACAGCAGGTACTACAGAGAAACAGATGGCAAGGCAATGTTGATGATTGCAAACTTTGATCATTCTGCCACCTCAGGTTTCAATAACTTGAGCAAATGAGAGCATTGCAGGGCCCGGTGGACGTCTGGCTGTCCACCTGGTTATGCAAACACTCTAGATCGACAGGTGGGTGTGTTCCTGTCTGCGCATGTGCGTGTGTCTGTGTGTGTGTGTATGTTTCTCTGTGTACTGTACGTGTGTGTATGTATGTGTGTTTATGACTGTGTGTGTGTGTGTGTGCGCGTGCGTGTGGATAAGGGGACTACTGCAGCTGAGAGACAGGTCGTTGTCTGGGCAGACGTGTGCTGGGGGGATAGATGTGATATCTCCTCTCCTCACCAGGGGGTGGAACACATAGCCAGCAGGCACTGTTAGTACACCAGCTCTCTCCACCCTTCTCTCCACCTCCCATCTCCCTTTTTGCTCCCTCTCTCTCTCCGCTTTGCCCCATCTCCCTCTCTCTCTCCCCTTTGCCCCATCTCCCTCTCTCTCTCCCCTTTGCCCCATCTCCCTCTCTCTCTCCCCTTTGCCCCATCTCCCTCTCTCTCTCCCCTTTGCCCCATTTCCCTCTCTCTCTCCCTCTTCCTTTACCTTTTCTCCATCCCCCATCTCTCTTTCTCCCTCCAACCTTCTCTCCATCTCTCTCTCCTTCTCTCCATGTCTCTCTCTCTCTCGTGCCTATATAGTGTGGTGACTGAGCATGGCTTCCCCATCACCATCTAATCAACATCTTTCCCCACCTCACGACCCGCAACCGACCAACCACAAGTCCCGCCCTGCTTCTCCCCTCTGCCCCTCCCCCCCACCCCCCTTCAGGACCCTAAACAACGCACATCTGTCACACGTATAAGGACACATTCCTCTCCCCATTCTGACACCCGAGACTGAATGTCAGGGCCTCCCAGAGGGCAGAGAGGCAGGGAGGCAGGGCGGCAAGGAGTCAGAACGAATGCAGCAGTACCGAGTCACACAGCATCGCGGCTGCCGACATGTCAAGCTGGGGGATTGATGTTGTCGTTGAAAAAGGCCAAGGCTTACATGTATGGACTCTCGGAAGCCAGGCGGTCACAGCAGTGACATGCTGGACCGTTGTGTTGCATTAAGTGTAATGATTTAGATGTGTCGGGGGGGGGGGGGGGGGGGGGGTTCCAGAGTGTCAGTGTTCTGTGTCGCATGTGAGGAGGGGCTGATAGAGAGGCGACATTGGGTCAGAGGTGGGGAGTGTGAGGTCATGACCGAAGTGGGGTGTGTGTGTGTGTAACTGTGTGAGTGTGTGTAACTGTGTGAGTCATTCTGACGGCAGGGGGCAGGGCTCGTGGGGCAGCAGAGCTGGAACGGTGACAGAATGAGGTTGCCAGCGTTGGGCTGCAGAACGCCACACTAACAGTGTCGGCCCCCCGCACACACACACACACACGCACACACTCCAAAATGTCACTCTGACCTAAGGAGTCAGCAATGATGACAGTAACGCCTCAAACTGGGCAGTGAAAAAGTCACGAAGGAATAAACACAAAAGAGTCAGGACAGTGAGTGCAGGGCACAAAGGAAGGAGAACGGTGTGTTTTATTACATGTGTGCTTAATATTTACGAGTGAGTGAGTATGTGTCTGAGTGAGTGAGTGGAATCCTGTGTAGTCTTGGAGACTGCGGCTGGCTGTGTTGTCTTGGAGACTGCGGCTGGCTGTGTTGTCTTGGAGACTGCGGCTGTGCTGTGTCGAAACCAGCACAGCCGCACCATCTGGAAGGACCCCTCGCCTCCATACAAGCTCCTCTGAATAAAACATCCCTGACCCTTCCACAAACACAGGAACAGAAGGGATTTTTTTGTTGAAAAACGAACTTTTTATGTTCTTTTATCTCTTCTCCCTCAATAATGTGAGTTCACCTAAGTTTGAAGTTGATTTTCTTCTAGTTTCCTTCTCTCTCTCTCTCCTTCTCACTACCTCATCACTCCCTCACTCTCTCCTTGGCTAGTGTTACCCCTCCAGTCATACAGATCAGAGGTGGGGGGGGGGTTTGCATTTCACCCTTCAGTCCTCTTACCAGACTGGGAGAGCTGAGATCTAATCTGCGATGCTTCTCTGCACGGGAGCCTAGCCCTCCAGTAGAGGAGCAGGGAACTGTGAGATACTCACAAGGGAGAAAGGGATGGCAGAATGAAGGAACGAGAAGGAGGAGGGTACAGTTGATAAGACAAATAAATAAACAGATAAATAGAAAGGATTTGTTTCCGCTGCTTTTCTCATTGAATTTCAAAGTCTCCCCACTGATCTCCAATACTGGACGGTCTATTGCAGATAGAATACATCTCAGAAGGCCATGTTCGTAAATGATAATGTAGCAATGTAATAGATAATGTCATTTTCCTAAGTTGTTTGTGGTCACGGTCAACTGGTCATTATTATTACCAAATAGTCTAAAGGCCTAATTGTAGAAATCAACCAATTATTTTCTCAGCCACTCAACGCCTTCTGTGAACTGCACACACTTACATAGCACAGCACTACACATGATTGCAGTCATGGACTGAACTTACAACATACACACACACACAAACACACACACGCCAGGCCTCATCATGGCTTAGTGTGCCGAGTGGTGCCCTAGGTTAGGACAGCCACACTCCTCAGATATTTTAGATAATCGAACAAATTATGCATAGCTTGTTGTTGTGTTCCAGGGTCACCATAGCTCCTAGCATTAAGTGCTTGGCCCCTGCATCTTTCATTAATGGTAAAAAGTTGTTTTTCATTTATGTTTTCTGTTCAGGCATCATTAGTCACCCTGCTGACCTGCCCTAGGCAACAGAAACAAAGCAGACAATGCACCAGGCACAGGAAAAGACTGGTGAAATGACCAGATGTGTGTGTGTGTGTCTGTGTGTGTCCATCTGTGTACCTGAAATGTGAGAAGCTCATGAGAAATGTTGAAGCACAATACATTCGGATGGAATGTGGCAATTTGTTCTCCTGTTGAGAGTTTTTCTGGGAGTTTTTCCTTGTCTTCCTTGAGGGTTTAGGTTGGTTGAGGGGCAGTTCTATGGGCGTATGTGAAGCCCTCTGTGACATGCTTGCGTGTAAAAAGGGCTATACAAATACATTTGATTTGATTTGATTTGAAAACGTGAAATGTAATCAAACCCAATTGTAAATTTACAGTTAGGATAGACGCGTAAAAGTTAAAAAATATATATTATAGAGGCCAACATACTAAGTTATCCAATTCACACTATGGCAATCCACCAACAGCAACACAATCTTTAATGCACAAACGTTAGGTCAAACGACAACACTTACCACTGCTGTAAACACAACTCAGAGACCACGTTTACATTGTGCCAGAGCTGACACCATCAAATAATAATGTGCAACATTACGTACGACCAGTGGGCATAAAGTGTTTATTGAACTTTAAAAATTCATGGGGAATCGAAGGGTTGGTCGGTGTGGAGGTTTGTGGCTGACCAATAGCTTGAGACAACAGGGAGAGATGCCTACCACTGGAAACTCCATACACAACAGTCTTGCAATACAGTAGGGAATCAGTTTTACTCTTTATGTCTGTGTGTATGTGTCAGATGTGTCAGGGGGAGTCAGATGGCTGAGCGGTTAGGGAATCGGTCTACTAATCAGAAGGTTGTCAGTTCGATTCCCGACTGTGCCAAATGACGTTGTGTCCTTGGGCAATGCACTTCACCCTACTTTCCTCGGGGGAATTACTTACTGTAAGTCGCTCTAGATAAGAGTGTCTGCTAAATGTATGTGTGTTGTACAGTATTTTCTATGCATTATGGATCTAGCACCAAAGAGAAAGAGTTTGTTTGAGATGTTTGAGTTTGTTGTATGCGATGTGTGGACTATGTATTATTTTGGCAGTGCATGCAATCAGATGCAAAACACTGCACGTGGACTGTTATGGTGATGACATGCTGGGACACATCCTGACTGTTTCTGAATGGATGAGCTTGTCTGTTTCGTAAAGCTTGGTAAGAATCACACGGAGCGGAAATCAGAAGACCATGATCAGACACGTCTGCCTGCAATTTACCAGCTCTTGTGAGCAAACCGAATAAAACCGACACGCAACTTGAATTGGCAACCGAGTGCACACAGGGAGCACTTTCTAATTTACCTTCTCAACACCTCGATGCTTACCAGCGGTAAAACACAACAAGGTGTTCTGAAAGACAATATCAGGAGCTGATTGAAAAAGTCAACGAAAAAAACAATCAATTATGTTTAGTCTGAACGTATGGAAGACCACCAGAGTATATTTAAATAATTTCTGCCCACTTAGATAAAAGTTATGATATTTAACTCAGGAAGAGAAAACACTGTATGTGGGTTTAGAATCTGAATACATGTTCTTTCTATAGAATGCCAGCCAAGATTCTCTATTTGAAAATGCAGAGGAAAAGGCCTTATGAGAACACTGGCAGACTACAGAATGGGCTATTCAAAAGAACCTCTATTACCATCTGTAGAAGACTAGCTATGGCAGCAAATGAGTTATGTAGAGCCTTGAATGTAAGGTGAGGAAGAAAAATAAGCTAGGAGATGTTATCAGGGCCCAGCTCAAAACGTTGTTTGTACTTTGCACTTTAAATCTGTCCTGCATTCAGAGTGGCGCATTTCAAATCTCTGACATTTGTTGACCATGAGTATAAATTTATAATTTTTGTGCCATCTGTGATACTATTGAAAACCAAATAATTAAAAGGTTTCGGAGTCTTCTCTGAACTTCACAGACACTTGAGGTTTGGAAAACTTTATCAGCAAATGTTCCAATGTTCGTTAGAAAAAATGGTGTGGGTGGAGTGGAGTGCAGCATGGTGTTGTTAGAGTAGCTATCAAATCACACTGGACTTTAAACGTGAGCTATCAGATCCAGGGAGGATAACCAAGCAGAGAACACACCTACAGGCTGCTTGTGGAAGATGACCTGCCCAGTCTCAAAGATCTAGCCTGAGGTTTCTTAATCACAAACTGGGCTCCCAAACTTCTCCATCATGCAGAAAACATTTGGTTGCTCTAGGTTATCACCTTTTGAAATGCTAAATATGTGTGTGGGTGCCTACTGCCTTAATAGTCTGGCACTAAGCTTGAATTTAAGACCATTTATATATCAGCAAACATTACCAGACAAATGGTTTCGAGCCTCCTAACCTTTGACCCTCGAGCTTGAATGGGGAAATTATCATTAGTTCCAATTTGTTCCAACAGGTGGAGCGTAGGGCCTTTTATTATTGTGAGTGTGAAGAGAAGGTCTGGTCTGCCTGCCATGAAATCACAGTGGAACCAGGCCTGAGGGACATACTTAATCAAATCATCCACCTGCTTGTCAGAGACATGTAATAGCATATGTTTATGCAAATCTATACCACATACCAAGAAATGGTCTGAGCTCGCTAATCAGCCATGACATTTATGTAGTGGGAGCCAGATTTGCTCACCATCACTTCCCAGGCCACCTTGAGTACATCTAAATGAACCTGCGGTGATAGGACACATTTCCTCACATGGACCCGTATTTTTCCATCCAAATCGCATGTCAGGAGCCTTTGTATTGCTACATGCAAACTAAGCGGACCCAATTTGTTTTGAGTTGCACTGTCACTTGTCCAGAAACACCTGACTGAGCAAGTTAGAATCCCTGCCAGTAGATGGCCTATTGAGTGCGACAGGACAGAATCCTTCGAAAAGCGAATGGTTCCAAACAGCTCTAAATTTCCCCAGGATGACAGTGCCGGTTTTTCTACCTTGGTGGTCCAAGTTGTTAAGCCAGAGGAAACAAACTGCCATTAGGAATTGCAGTTCAAACGTTATGTTTAGCTCCAGGCCAAAGTGGAGCTGACAGTAGGGGCCAGGAAGCCCATTACGGTTTGTCAGAAGGATTTACGTGATGTTCGGGGGAAAGAGGCGAAGGGTGCTTATGACGGCAGAATTACATCCATCACAGAAATGCCGTAAAAAATGAGAGTGTAACGAGATGTGTTTCTGTGACGACAGGACGAGAGGTTTATGACTTGGGACAGTCCGGTTACTCACATTACTTCCGCGAGTCTCTCCTTGTTAAGAGAGAGCGTCTTCTGGAGTAACTACTGGGTAAATGTAGCCAAATCGGGGATAATGTGACAACTCGAATGCCTTCTCTCTCTCTCTCTCTCTCTCTCTCTCTCTCTCTCTCTCTCTCTCTCTCTCTCTCTCTCTCTCTCTCTCTCTCTCTCTCTCTCTCACTCTCTCTCTCTCTCATCCGTTTCTTCCCGTTTTACCTATTGTCAGCCTAAACACATAATCTCCGGCCTCACCCCTAGAAAATATGAAGACATTAGAACCTGTGGTGTCGCTTATCGCTGTCTCACCGGTTGTCGCAGTCTCTCGGCTGCTCCACATGTAAAGGTTTAGCGCCACGCTCCAGCGGTTCTCCAATCCCCTAATCGCAGCTCCTTACCCAGTCTGCTGAATGTCATTACCAGCTCCTCCGCGCCTCTGACAGACTTGGGCTGTGAATCGGGAATGACATGGGGGGGCAAAATCTCATTACCACCAAGTCACACATCCGAAATAAAGAGATGTCCAGTCTCACACCATATTCATTACCTGCGGTGGAGATGGAGCACATTGCAGAAAGACAAATGGCCGCCCCACTCTTCTTCAATTTGTCAATCCCATTATCGGGATCCCATGATGTCAGAACAATCACACTTGCTTTCTACAAAACGTCACATTTTTGTACCATGTTGATTCGAAAACTAATGCTGTTGGATGGTGTACTGTGTGTAGTATGTCATGAGGTGCGACAAACCTTTTGCAAAAGGTAACGCAAAAGTCACGCTGCTTCTTAGCCAGTGCTGTCACTAACAGCAGGCGACTAGTTCACAGACCGTCTGTGATTGGATTCTTGGTCTGTGTCGGATTTCAGACCAATCAGCAACAATTCATCTGACGATGAAACACGTGTGCTAGGGAATCCATTAAGGTATCCACAAAGTACCATGTAACAGCTGCCTACTCTTCAACAGCCAAACACTAACTGAGCTAATTTGAAACACAGTGGTGCAGGTACCAGACTGACCTGCCATGACTAAACTGGCTGTTTTACTTCCAGTGTATGAATAGCCCATAATATCCACCATTAGCACCTGAAGAGAACACTGTGTCACCACTTCTACATCCCAACACCATTATCCTGGCCCCTAGCACCATTCTTAAGGGGCCTATTACCCCACGCTGCTTCACTTTGTGTTCCACTCTGTATGACAGGAGAGAGACATGGATGTCTGAGAGGATGGCACTGTGAGAATGCTCATTTGGAATGGTGCTCTGATTGAGCGTTCCAGAATGGTGCTTATCCTGTTCCGGGACCTTCCGTTGACACGTGGCATTCTTAGGAGAGGCAGGGATGGAGAGGGACGGAGAGAGCGTGACGACAGAGGAGATGGTGTACAGTGCATCATGACTTCCAACCCAAGCACAGAACCAAGCTGGATTATCTCAAAACCTCACAAACTATACACAGTGAGATGTACATGAAGACCACTGGAAAGAATGACTTATGAAACAGTAATGTTCTGATCTGTGTGTCTTACAAGACTCAGACACATCCCTAAGAGGAAGAGTTTCCTGTGACAAATGACCCGTTTTAAAGATAGAACAAAGGGCTGAGCGAAGGACAATATTTTAAGTCTGGAAAGGGGGCGCAACGCAAACAGAGTGAGAGGATAGCCCCGGCAACAACGACATGACGCTGATAGAGAATGATGGAGCGGAGGAGCGCAGATATGAAGAAGGGAAACGAGGAGAGCGAGCGAGCAGGAGAGCAAACATGTTGACAGAAGGATGGAGGGAGAAGGGAGGACAACTAGGCAAACATATAGCATGTTAATAACCCTCTCAGAGATGGACGCAGTAAGGGTAGTAGATAGAGGTTCTTTGGCAAACAAAGGCAAAGTCGCAGAACAAACATTGTCAAGTCGCATAAGAGGTTCAGTATAGGATATCCAGGGTTACAGATGCTGTCAATGTGTTTAATACTGGCCTACCCATATAAAGATATGATATAAGGGAGAAGTCAAATGGAACTTAGTGTAATTTGTATTCCTGCCTTGGCATGACACTTTAATATTTTTCACAGAATGCAAAGGCAGAGTACATTCACTTTGGAATAAGGGTTGAAGGGCAAGTTAAAGCTCAAGATGTTTAAGTAGATTGAAGAGCATGCCAGTAAGATCTGCAAAGTATTTCTTACATTTTTTGATCAAATTGTGAATGTCAGAAGGTTTTATTTCAAGCTGATCCAAACAGAAAGCTGGAAAAGCATTTTCCCATTAGGGAAATGGGAGTGTTATACAGGAGATGCTAGTGGTGCTGAAAGCAGGAAGATTCACCACAATAATGACTGGTAGTCAACCAACAAACATTGAAAATAATGGCCATGTGGATATAAAAAAATAAGGCCATGCATTCACAATGGGAGGTAAAGAGCATTTAGCCACTGCGATTTCAAAGTGCTATTTCATGTACTGCAAATAACCCAGATGCTGGATGTCAGGCACTGTAATGCAGATACAATCTAAAGAAAGAAATGGTCTGGTCTGTGTTTAAGTATGGGTGGACATAGCTTTCTTCACATACTGCTCGTTAGATATTGTACATCCCTTCACCTCTGCTTTCTAATGACGAGGAAATACAGTCTAAATATAACTGACTGGAAAATATCTAGATTAAATATTCTCATCCACACCAAGTCTTCTGCACGGTAATATTGCACTTCTAACATTTCAGACTTTCTCAAACTAACCTCAACAGTCAATTTAGTCATGTTATAATTGGGATATTTCTGTTTATAGCCTAGGATTGAGAAGAGGACTCCTAACTGAATGCATTAAAATGTTAAACTCTTCGATAATCCACACCAGCCGGAAGCCGTTTCTAATTTCCGTAATTCAGAAAGTGTTCAAATTAAGCAATCAACTTGTGTTGCTAGGTTACGGGGGTGATTTCAAACATGCCACCAAGCGCTTTAACGCCCCTCCCCCACAGTAATTCATTTCTTAAGCGCAAGTGATACAAACGCCTAGAATAGTACACTCAACCTAATCACGGCTGGTGTCCTGCTGTTTCCTGTGGTGAAACATGTCAAAGTGCTGTACAGTAAATTTTCCATACTTGAGGTAAAGTAAGCTGTATGAGAGCAAGCAGCATTTGAAAGCAATGGCAAGTGATATCAGAATCAGAATCAGAATGGGTTTTTATTCGCCATGAAAGTTTGCACAGACAAGGAATTTACTTTGGCAGGAAGGGCCTACCGAGGCAGCCATTATCAGCGCCAACTAGAAAGTTTCAGCATAACATGAGAGGGAGATCATAGGTCATCTACCGGCATGAACAAAATATCTTAGATACAGGCTTTCGCCTTCTTGAACCCAAAGTCTGCTTTGGAAGTGAGGTAGTGTAAATGAAGGGAGAAAGAGAGAGAGACCGTGAGAGAGAGAGTAATAGAGTGAAAGTGGACCGTAAAACCACGCATCACGACTTCCAACCTGAACACAGAACAAGCTAGATTATCTCAATTGGGACAATTTTCCGTGTGTCATTCAACAACCCAGTAGGGGATCTGTTTGTTGATGGCACACTTAAGCAAGGAATCATTTTCATCTGGGAGACAATATCTGTCTACCTGTGCTCACTCCATGCACGCAACCATATGTCCATCACTATTTGAAGTGCGTGCTTCAACCAAGCAATGGGTGAATAGTATCTTTACTTCTTAGAGCGCAGAGCGAGTGAACGAGTTGACCTCGCTGTGAATTGCATGCATTTGCATTTAAAAGGTTTACAGAGTTCAGGGCACATATAAAGAGCAGGAAAGACTAGCCTGGTTTCTGGAGACAGTAAGATCACTCCTCCTTGGGCCCAATCCTCTTTCATTGACCTTTTAACACACACAGATACACCCACACACACTTACTCACACATATTCCTCTCATCTCCATGTCTCTCACTAGTCATTCTGTGCTACAATAACATTGAAAGACGTTTGAAGAGTGTTATGGTAGCACAGCAGCCTGTGTATTAAGAAGGAGCCAGAGGAATACTGCCCCCTCCCCAGCAGAAGAAATGGGGAATCAACCGTAGTCCAAAACAAACACGCCCAATCCTTAAGCTAGGGCACTGTCCAAATCCAAATGTGTTTTTCTCAAGAACAAGGTCTGGTTGTGTTGGTGTATGCATAATTCCGAATGTTTATCTGTCTCTAGTGGTCATGTGTGTGTGCTCGCGTGTGCGGGGAAGGAGGACTGTGGTATTTGACTGTACTTTCTCCACCTCACTCTCCTGCCTGCATCCGATGCAGAAGCCTCGCCTGTAGACTATCTCCACGGTTCAGATGGTTCTGATGGTTCTGATGGTGGGTGTGCAGGGCAAAGACCTAGCCTCAGAGAAAGCTGCAAATCGAGCAAATAGTTGACCTTGGGGGCTGGCAGTTTGAGCAGGAGGGACGAGGCGCTAACAACTGACCCTGCAACCCCTTTCACATAATTTGGCACATCCCCATCATCAAAATGGCTGCCAATGTCACCAGTGCAAATGATCTCCAAGCCTTTCTTTCTCCTCAGGCAACAATAAGATATTTTCCTGAACACTTTCGAGTTTGTATCAAAACAGCCGACATTCATGCCATCATCCAATCGTTTTTTCCCAGGCCAGGCCTGTGAATTATCGGCAGACAAACTGCAGGGTTTCACACTAAGACCATGGCCGATATGTTTATACTCTACTTGCATTACTTACGGGCCATCAAACCTGCCAGCATGTGCTTGCCACAGTGTATCATTGTTATTCATAAAATCTGTGTAAATCCGGACAGGAGGTGTTACGAGATTGACAGTTTAATTTTTCCCGTCTGCATTATTGGCCCTCCCTCAGACTCTAAATCACGTGTCACCTGTGAGAGGGCCGTCAGAATCGGTGACGTTTTCATTTTCTACAACGCTCCGAGAACGGTCGCACGTCACCGCCAACTTCTAAAGTGGCAGTTAAGACCTGTGTTGTAAAATTCACTTATGATTCTTTTTGACTTTATCACTTAGCTCTACTGCCGTCTGTGACTGGCTCATTCCACATATTCAATAGTGCGTAAAACATCTTAAGATATAATGCTGGGGGACTTTCAGTAGAAAGAGTATAGCTATTAAAATGGAGTATTATGAAATATTATCTAACTCATTACAGTTTTTTGAAGGGGCTAATAGTCCAACAGCTCCGATATCCTGTTTAATTTTACTCAACTGTAATTATCATCCTAGCATAGCTTTTGTGAAAACTTCAGTGTTGGATCAGATTAAGATCTGATACAAGGAACTGTCTATTATTTTGTAGTGCTGCCGTTTAATCATTCATCTGAACTGCAGAAAGTAATTCCACTGGAATCATTTTAAGAATTGGCACAGATTTTTCACAAAGTTTGAGGTTTACAAACACACACACTAACCAATTCAGTCAAAGGCACCCCGATTTGTTTTCATGGACTCAAGCGCAAAAGCTGGTGATGGAACAAGAGAAGAAAAGATAAGAGTGGGAGAAACTGAATAAATCTACTCTGGGAATGATTGACAATTCGGGAGTGTCTGGCAATTGGATGATGATAAATTCAACAAATTGATGATCATCATTATAATCATAACCATCATCTTCATTATAATCAATTTAAGTGTAGCAGTACAATCATTTTTACGAAAAAAACAATTAACACGCTCTCAACAGCTTGCATTTTCTTGACTCTAACGAAATCAAACCAAACAGAACAACAAAAATGTTCTCACTCCACAAACTCCTGTAGAGATCCTCTCCTCTGTTGGACATTTCCAGAGACACAGAGGTCAGTCAACATCAGGTTACAAACACGTGACGCACCACGACATGACAACATGACAGATGACAAGTCACACCCATCATATTTGGGTAGAATACACTGACCTTTACAGCGATCAGTAAAAATCAAAACACCCAGCTATGCTCTGCTAACACTGCTGGCAGCAGCAGAACAACAGGTGTTTCTTCAACACTCATTCTGCTGGCATGCAGTGGTCAAAACAATGACACTGTCTCCTATATACCTCCTGTTAACTTTACGTTAGCACAGTATGTGTTTACCTACTTATATAGCAAGGCCGTAATCATAATATATATTGGGGGGGACACTTATCAGTTCCAACTGATAAAATAATTTACTGTGATACTAAATCAGTCTGTTTACTCATCTTTCACCTAACCTTTCAACACACTTAATAACAACAAATAATATGCAATGCACACTGAATGAAAAAGAACCAATCACTCTCACCATGCTGTGTATTCCACCCTGAGAACCCAAATATTGAGTCTGCAGAATGACTTTGGAAACAGGAGCCTCATTTGGCATCCAATCAGGGTTGTGGAATTGTGCTGAGTAAACAAGGTTTTCACATTCGCATTATGTTGCAACGGTGTGCATACACTAACTAAAATAAATGTTTTTTGGACATGTTTTCATTTGAAGGTTTTTCTTTCACACTCAAAGCGCTGAGACAAATAAATACATTTTGTTGTTTTTTTCAAGTCTCAGGTGTTGACCAGTTCTTTAATGGAATCAATGTGTTTTTCCCACTGAGATGGAGCTAATCAGTCATATTTGAGGTTGTTGTGCATTAGGAGACCAGCCTTTGAAACAATCTGTCAGAGCAACACAAAGCACTCACCAAGTCGGTGGAGTGAAAGGGGAGAGTGGTGTGTGTGTGTGTGTGTGTGTGTGCGTGTGTGTGTTATAATGCGATAATGCTCACCCACCTTCCCCCCTCTTAATGCGTGTGTGAGTAATGACTCGTCAGTGGGTACAAATGTATTTATTACATCTGGTGCACTTTTATAGCCTCTTAAATCCCATAGTATTGGGCACTCTCTATCACACCCACACACAGGATATGTACTTAGGACGTGTGTGCGCACACTCACAAAGTGTTTATTACGTCTTGGTGTGCCTTGCGTCTTTAATGACCAACACACACATGGCCCCTAAAAACTGTGATTAACTTAACTATTTTAATCAAGGTGATTAGTTTGCTGTGGAGAGTCACGTAAGGATGGTCGATTTGGTAGAATGGTTTGTGAAAGAGGTGTGTCGGGAGAGGCTTTGGATGTGTGTGTGTGTGTGTGTGTGTTAGTGATGGTGGGTGGGAGGGGGGTCGGGGTTGTAGCTAAGACTGGAGCCCTGTTCTCCAAGGCTATTGTTGCCATGGCGACAGCGAGAGAGCGACCGTGTGAGTGAGACCGAGGAGGAGGCGGACTGCCCTTATAACAGAGGGATCTCCAAGCACCACCCAGGAAAATGTCCCGAGGGTGTGTGTATAGTATGTGTGTGTGTGTGGCTTCCCCTCTCCATTGCTAGAGTAAGGCTTCAGGGCTGAGAAGTTTCATGAACAGCATACAGATCAGATGGTGTCACAGATGTCAAGACCAGAGCCAATGACGGAATCCTGCTGTAATCAGTAAGAGCGGTGGAGCAATCTGATATTTTCTCTAGTAGACACGTCCTGATTGCTCTTTCCCCTCGTTCTCTTACAGTCTCTCAGCGTCTCCTGGAAAATTCTTGCGGGTATTGAAATCCGACCTAGTAATCGGACTTATCAGGATCTGTCAACAGGGTCGCTTACCAGGTGGCAAAAAAAAAAGAGTAAAAGACTAAATGTAAACGGCAAATATGAATAAAACATGCATGCAGGGATTGAATATGAACACATAGCCTATTTTCTTGGCCTTACCACAAGAAAATAATGATACACCTCCATAAGGCGTAAATTCCTCACGGTATAAATATCTACACTACGCCACTGAGCAGATCGTTAGAAAGAACACAGTAGTAGAATAACAACGTTAGTATCTTTGGTCAGCTGGTACACCATAGAGAGATTTCATATTGGCTTCTGCTCTCTCGTTAGCTGGTATACTGTGTGGGTTTGGCGCCGGTGTCTGGGGAGAGATAAATACACCTATCACAAGGGCGATATCATCCCAGCTATAGGCTCCCGCTCCATCCCACACCCTGACAACTACTTTTGGTGCTAACTAATAGCCCCAGCAACCACCTTTAATTGGAAATCTATGGCTGCATTTATTTCGGAGCACAGTTGACATGCGCGAGTCTCTCCCCTTTTATGTATTATCAAACCGTGCGCGATCAATAACAGGCCGACAGGACCAGATATTTCACAGGCAATACCTTTATCAATATATAAACAGGCGTTAGGAGGAGAGAAGGAAGCCCTGCTGAAAGGTGTGGAGGGAACAAGGTAGCGCTTTAGTAGTCTGGTGCAGAACAAAGGGAAAATGCC
Organism: Osmerus mordax; assembly: GCF_038355195.1. Classification (NCBI taxonomy): domain Eukaryota; kingdom Metazoa; phylum Chordata; class Actinopteri; order Osmeriformes; family Osmeridae; genus Osmerus; species Osmerus mordax. The sequence goes on from NC_090067.1 coordinate 11,805,327, forward strand.
TCCTCCACTACGAAGAAAGGGAAGGAGGAGAGCAGAGAGAGAGAGAGACAGAAAGAGAGAGAGAGAGACAGAAAGATAGAGAGAGAGAGAGAGAGAGAGAGAGAGAGAGAGAGAGAGAGAGAGAGAGAAGGAGAGAGAGAAAGGGTGATGAGAGAGAGAGAGAGAGAGGTTTGTTCTGTCATCATAGCAGATACACTATGTAGTTGTACATTTACGCTTTAGTAATTTTGCCAGACTTTTATCCAAGGAGAGACAAATAGTGCAAACCAAAACTACAGCAGTAGACCAGGGATCCGAACTGCATAGTTGTGATAACAGTATTTTGGCGGTCAGTATGATGGGACGTTTAAGAAATAATTCAGAATGTCCTTAACCCTTGTTGGGTCACATGACCCAAAGGTTCACAACGAACCATCGTTGTGTTTACCCAATTTTACCCAATACAAAAAAAGCTTTTTCTTTTAACCTTCGCAATGTGGGGGGTCTGAGACAGCCCGACGGTTAAAAGAAAATGCTTCACTTTGTTTTTGTATGTGGTGAAGTTGTCGCAATACGACGATGGGTCACAATGACTGAGGGGTCAGAATGACCCGAAGATAACACAAGGGTTAAACAAACACTTATGAAACACATTCACATATGAAACGTTCACACACATCCTTACTAATGAAAACTCACATCCACTTATGTGAAATGCTCGCATGGACACAGATGACACGCATTCACATGTGAAATGTTCACGCACGCATTCACATTATTTCCTAAACGGCCCCTAAACATCAGAGTCAAGGAACCATGTGCATTTTTACGAGGCACAGCGCAAAACGACCACATCTCAGTTACCAGGCTATGTAGACATGCAGTGCGTCCAGCAAGTTCAAAGGTGACAGAGAGAGTGGAGTAAAGAGAAGGAGAGATATGGAAAGAGAGGCATTTTCTCCCTACTGGGATGCAAGCAACATGTAATCAGAATTTCAAAGTAGTGCTCGAGGTGTTAATCTGTTGGGCGACAGTAAGATACAGCCTACATGTTTGTCAGCTCTCCTTAGATCCATGAAACCCAGCCTTTGGGAAATTCGCCACTCAACCACAGAGGGTTGATTCAGATAAGACGTCTTAAAGAACCGTAGGAGAAAAAGACGAGTTTAGACGGTGCTTGCGGTCTTTTGAGTTCTCAGCTGTGGTGAGCAGGCTTCTATAGGCCTGCTGTACAATGAAATGTATTTTAATGATGGCCCTTGGTTAGATTTACTTATGGAGATCACATGTCGAATGAGGGTATGATAACAAGGCACACTTGTGTGTGCCTGCCGGAGTGTGTGTGTGTGTGTGTGTGGACTATGTTTATACTCCACTGATGACACCAAAACGAGGTCAGTGTGGAACGATTTTTCTAGAGTATCTACGGTCTAACTGTATGATTTAAACCAGTGTGGTTAGGGGTCCGTATGTGTGTTCAAGTGTGTGTGAGTGTGTTGTGCAAGTTTGCATGATTATGTTGGTCTGTGTGTGTGTGTGTCTGTGATTTAAAGCTGTGTGGTTAGGGCCCAATTAATCAGTGAGCGCTGTCACTAGGCGACAGGCTTATGTGTGTGTTAGCCTCTCACCAGAGGGGCACCAGGTAGAACAAAGACTTTACCTTAATTATGAATGAGTTCAAGCTCACCCTCCATCCATCTCCCGCCTGGTCTATACTTTTCTCACTGTACCATCTCTCTCAAAGATGGATACGGCCCTCCTAGGTTTTCGGTTCATGGATAATCACACAAACACATCTACAGATGTGACAAGTGTGTACTACATGACTACAAGTGCGTATGTAAATACACACACACAGAGACAACGTATTAAGTATTTATTAAGTCAAGGTAGTTATTAAGTCATTAAAGAAGTATCAAGCAATGTTTGCAAAATGAGTCAATGTAAATGTAGTAATTATTGAGCAAAGGTGGTGAATGATTAAGTAAACATGAAGTAAAGTCAATTAAAGTCAGTTTGATTAAAATCAAAATGTATCAAAATTGAGCCTCCTCTTCTGTCTCTCCTCCAATACAGAAACTTCCATGTCAAGGAGGCCTCACATACCAGCACAGTTTTTTACTGTAACAACCCGCGACCTCATAGGCTGACCCTTTAATGGCTTTGCTTTATTCTGACACACGATTCGTCAAAGGACTGCGTGTGGTGGCTGCTTAGTGGCTTGAATGGACAATTGACGGTGAGTGATGAATTAGCATAGTAATTGATAATTACTCAAAGATCAGCAAGGCTATTGTTCCTTCTGATGGCTCAACGTGTTCTTGCTCAGATTTAGGTCAACGCTAAAAGGAGAAGTATAATTGAGTGCCTTGTGGCTTAATTAACGAGCTTACGCTAATTACCGGAGAGTGAATGAGGAGGGAGGACACACATTAGAGGTTTTGATTTGAATGTCGGAGCGAATGTTTTTTAGGGGAGCTCACCTGGACGCTGAGAAGCGCTTCTGCTTTATCAGGGACACACACACACACACAACCCCCCCCCCCCCCCCCCGTGAAGCGCGAGTCAAGGGGGGTGTCCCCATTTGGAGATGTTCAGAGTCGTTTCTAAATTCACCCCGAGCCCTCCCCAGTCTCATTCTATTATTGCACAGGTAATTTAAACCCGTCTCTATATCTACCTGCCTGTGGTGGTTTGAGTAATGATTTCTCATCATTCATACTCCTTTCTCTCTCCCTCCCTGTCCTCTATTCCCCTAACAACCCTCTCAGTACAGTGCCTCTCCCATTTAGTCCCTTTCCCTAGTTCTCTATTCCACTATCTCTCAATATATCAGCATCTTTGGTCTGTCAGATAATCTGACACCAGTGTTATCACGCAAACGACATCATTTCCTTTCAAACGAGGACGGATAAACGGGTCAGAGACGGCCACGGCCTCGCAGACGAAAAATATGAATGAAAAAAGAACACGTTTGTCCGCTCGCCATTCGAATCTCTTCTTTTCTCCCGCCGTCAGCTTCTTCGTTCCTCCGTCCGGTGCTTCCTCTCCTCCGAGGCGGAGGATGTTGGCGTCCGTGTCTCCTCGGTGATCCCGGTTCCGCGCATTTCCACTACAAAGTCCTCTCCCGTTACCGTCGGAATTCCATTTTGAAGCAATTATGAAATGAACATTACCAAGTGCTGACTATGACAAAGATACAAAAAAACCAACAGGAGCTGGCTGCATTGCTAATGAAGACGGGGGGGTGTGGGTGGAGGTAGGGCGTGAGCGGATCAAAGGTATGTTAATGTGTGACGGTTTAAAGGGATGGCAACGTGAGCGGCCTTCGTAATGGGGGGGGATAAGATGTACTCTTGGGGGAGAGGGGGGTTGTGCAGTGGAGGTGGGTCTAGAGAGAGAGAGACAGAGAGAGAGAGAGAGAGAGAGAGAGAGAGAGAGAGAGAGAGAGAGAGAGAGAGAGAGAGAGAGAGAGAGATAGAGGCAAGGAAGGTCTATTAATAGGACAGGCTGTGGAACAGAATCCACCTGCTGTGATATCTGTGAGACCACCTCCCTGAAAGCTTAAAAAGACATTGACATTACGTGTGTCTCTGGCCCCTGCACACACCTCCTCTGAGCGCACCTCCTCTGAGCGCACCTCCTCTGAGCGCACATCCTCTGAGCGCACATCCTCTGAGCGCACCTCCTCTGAGCGCACATCCTCTGAGCGCACCTCCTCTGAGCGCACCTCCTCTGAGCGCACATCCTCTGAGCACACATCCTCTGAGCGCACCTCCTCTGAGCACACATCCTCTGAGCGCACCTCCTCTGAGCACACATCCTCTGAGCACACATCCTCTGAGCGCACCTCCTCTGAGCGCACATCCTCTGAGCGCACCTCCTCTGAGCGCACCTCCTCTGAGCACACCTCCTCTGAGTGCACATCCTCTGAGGGCACCTCCTCTGAGCACACATCCTCTGAGCACACATCCTCTGAGCGCACCTCCTCTGAGCACACCTCCTCTGAGTGCACATCCTCTGAGCGCACCTCCTCTGAGCGCACCTCCTCTGAGCGCACATCCTCTGAGCGCACCTCCTCTGAGCGCACCTCCTCTGAGCGCACATCCTCTGAGCGCACATCCTCTGAGCGCACCTCCTCTGAGCGCACCTCCTCTGAGCGCACATCACGGGCTTGACAAACTAAGCTGATAGCACTCCAAAGTTAAGACAAAGTTTGGCCGCAAGTCGGGTAAGAAGAAAAAATTACCTAATTTCTCTTTGGGTTCACTTTCATTTTCTGTTGTCTTCCCTCTTCCTGTTGCTCCAGTTGTGTCTTCTCCTTTCTCCTTGGGCCTTTTTTTATTCTACGTTTGTTTATAATTTATTGCGAGAAGACGGCTACTGGCCGACCCAAGTCTGTTCCATTGATCTTCCAGTGGAGAAACACAAATGAGCTGGACATGAAACATTGACAGCTGTGGACTGAAGCTGCAGGCTGAACTCTGGTTGCGTTTCAGAGGACTAACCCAAGGCTGAATCTGAAGAGGGTCCCTCTGCAGGTGTTGCTCAACAACATGCGTCGGTTGATCCCACTCTGTCCTTCATGGAGCTCCATCAAATAGAATCCGTTTCATAAAAGTTTTATTTTTTGTTGCTTTGATTTGTGTAATTAGAAGTTGCTCTTGTAAGGACATCATTGGGAGCTTGCTCTGTGAACAAACTGCTTTCTGCCAGCGATGTCACATCAGGTGGCATTAGAGCTGCACACCTTGGATCGGTGTCCCGTTGTACTTCGGTTCTGTGTTGGCATTCAGACTGCTTTTCCGGAAGTCTCTGAGTCTCTCCTAACCCCTGAGGATGTGGTCCCTGAGCAATGCAGGTGCACACTCTAAACACTTACTCATTCCAGACTTATGATTCCAGCCATGATAGCCTGCTCTCTGCGTCACACTGCTCTCCAGAGCAGTGCACTCTGGGATATGACTAATGCTTTCTCTGAGCACTGTGATTTCTCTAATCTGCAATGCCTTCTGGGATATGAGTAAGTCTCTCCTGCACAGTAAGTCAGCTCACAGCTGGTTTCCACTAGGTTGGCTGGCCGGCTGGATAACTGGTTGGTTGACTGGCTGAGTGGTTGATTGTCTGGCTGACTGGCTGGTGAGCTGATTGGCTGGCTCATGTTTCACTTTCTCCATTTATTTGTTCAGTCTCCATTTCTCACGCGGAACAACACACTACAACAAGATGCCGCCATCAGGTAACAAAGGCCAGGGTTAGATGAGATAGAAAACAAGCCAACATCGACAGTCACAAATGCTGATGATAAGAACACAAGGTTGAACTAGAGAGGGTACAATTTCTGGGGAAATTGTAGGGTGTGCTTGCTTGCGTCGGTTGCACAGGGGTCTGTATATTTTATATAAAAATGCATCGGGCCTACTTATTATTTATAAAGATTACATAGATTTAAAAGCATCTTTTTTTTGCTGCTCATTTACAACTCAAAATACGAGTGAAGTGTCGAATGAAATATGATGTCTTCTCATTTCCCCTGCAAGAGGCAGCTGACAGGCTGAATCAAAACGAATACATTTGGCAGACCGGTGTAAAAATTGACCTAATCTCTATGACTTAAACGTCCTTTTAAGTTGTCCCTTCTCGTGATATTTTCAGGCATTTAGCCTACTCATATTGCATTCATTCATTAATAAAGAACCCCCTTTGAAGATTATTCTACGACTTTACCGGCAGAAGATAGAATCGCGATTCAAACAGTACCATCTGCTAACTGAAAATATGCCCCCAAAAACGTAAATAAGCTTGACATTTATTTAGTAGAAAATCGCTCATTCATAAAAAGCTCACTGGTAGCGATCATTGTCAGTAACAACGCAAAATGCGATATAGCCCTGTGTGGAGAAGCTGCCCCGGTAAATTATACTACTACAGTACAGTACTAGACTACTGCTGTGTTGGTCTTGGTAGCGATTGCGCTGGTTGAATTCGTTTTAACGTTCCGTTGTACGGTTAAGGCTGAAATTAATTATTTTCATGAACAGATTGACAAAGTTTAGGCTGTGGCAATGAAGTTCAGGTTAGTAGTCAGATTGTTTCAACTATTGAAAGACTTTTGAGTAAGGGGAGTGCCGAACATGTTCTGTCACCGTTTGACTTGAACAGCTGAGGAGTTTTTGTTAGCTACTCACACTAGTGTCTCGGGTAGGCTACAGCGTTGCCGTGAGCTACACTGGTTTGAAACCACAGGTAATGGTAATTTCACCAACAAATCGTTTACTAATGTCAGAATAAATCATATAACGAAAATGTATATGTGAGGAATGTTTATTTTAACGATTGAAAACAGATACATCATAGACCACTGTAGTATGTGTTGCCCGGGCAACACAGGCTAATGTCATGATGCTAATACTTCAGTGAAATAGTAGACTACTGTTTCCGAAAGTAGATGTACTTCCTTAATAATATCAGCTTATATTGTACATTACATATCACAATTGTGTGTCATATCACAAAGTAAAATGAGTAAATAGTTATCACCCTGGCCTCTTTTCTTGTGGCGTTTCTGCAGCTGCCTTGCAGTAAAGCTATAGTTAGCCTAGCTATCCCCCAAGTTAACAGATGCGAAACGAATGTTCTGCCAAAGGTAGTCACGCGTGTTTTCGTGACATTAGTGCAGACCGGTGTAAAAATTGACCTAATCTCTATGATTTAAACGTCATTTTAAGTTTTTCCCTTCTCATGATATTTTCTGGCATTTAGCCTACTCATATTGCATTCATTCATGAATAAACAACCCCTTTGAAGATTATTCTACGACGTTACCCGGCAGTAGAAGATGGAATCGCGATTCACGGTACCATCTGCTAACTGAAAATATGCCCCCCAAAACGTAAATAAGCTTGACATTTATTTAGTGGAAAATCGCTCATTCATAAAAAGCTCACTGGTAGCGATCATTGTCAGTAAAAACGCAAAATGCGATATAGCCCTGTGTGGAGAAGCTGCCCCGGTAAATTGTACTACTACGGTACAGTACTAGACTACTGCTGTGTTCGTCTTGGTAGCGATTGCGTTGGTTAATTATTTTCATGAACAGATTGACAACGTTTAGGCTGTGGAAATGAAGTTCAGGTTAGTAGTTAGATAGACTTTTGATTTAAGTAAGGGGAGTACCGAACATTTTCTGTCGCCGTTTGACTTCCTAAACAGCTGTGTACTGTAGCTAGATGTTTTTGTAGTGTGTCTCGCGTAAGCTACAGCGTTGCAGTGAGCTACACTGGTTTGAAACCACAGGTAATGGTAATTTCACCAACAAATCGTTTTCTAATGTCAGAATAAATCCTACAACGAAAATGTATATGTGAGGAATGTTTATTTTAACGATTGAAAACAGATAACGCTACATCATAGACCACTGTAGTATGTGTTGCCCGGGAAACACAGGCTAATGTCATGATGCTAATACTTCAGTGAAATAGTAGACTACTGTTTCCGAAAGTAGATGTACTTCCTTAATAATAGCAGCTTATATTGTACATTACACATCACAATTGTGTGTCATATCACAAAGTAAAATGAGTAAATAGTTATCACCCTGGCCTCTTTTCTTGTGGCGTTTCTGCAGCTGCCTTGCAGTAAAGCTATAGTTAGCCTAGCTATCCCCCAAGTTAACAGATGTGAAACGAATGTTCTGGCAAAGGTAGTCACGCGTGTTTTCGTGACGTTAGTGACGTAAGTAGCGTCATTGACTGTGGCTAGCAAATTAGCCACCGTTAGCTTCACTTTTCGCCACAAACACTTAATTTCCACTTAAACCATGCAACGGAACGTAAATTCCAATAGAAGCAACTCAATCGCTACCAAGACGAAACTTTTGACACCTACGTTGTCTATGTAGGCCAAATATTGACTGAGATTTAGGGGGGCAAAAAGAATAATAAAAATAATAATAATATATATGTGAGAGAACAAAGGTTGTGCCCTTGCCGAAGGCAAAGCACACCCAATCAAAGGTTTGTGGTGAAGAAGGTACATATGTAAGATCTATCCATTAAACATTAATTTTTCAGGTACTGAACAAAAACGAGTCCCTCAAATCCCAATCCCTCTTCTCACACTGTTCAAATATAACACTGCTTCCCCCAACAAATACAACGTGTTCTCTCTTGTAATAGAGTTACTCAAAAAAGCTTCTGCTCGCTTTAATTTTTATTGTCAGGAGAATTTCTACTATTTCAGATCTAGTCTGACGCACACAGATTCATCAGATTCGTCACTGTTCCTGTAAACACCTTAAAATACAGAAGCCCCTCTCTTTCTCTCTTACACCCCCTCTTCTCTCTCTCTCTCTCTCTCTCTCTCTCTCTCTCTCTCTCTCTCTCTCTCTCTCTCTCTCTCTCTCTCTCTCTCTCTCTCTCTCTCTCTCTCACTCTCACTTTCACATACCCAACCTCTTTCATCCTCCTAACTCTCTCTCTCACCCCCCCCCGCCCCTCGCTCCCTCCTCTTCTCCCCTTCAACCATAGGAGTCAGTTGGCTGAGCGGTGAGGGAGTCGGGCTAGTAATCCGAAGGTTGCCAGTTCGATTCCCGGTCATGCCAACTGACGTTGTGTCCCTGGGCAAGGTACTTCACCCTACTTGCCTCGGGGGGAATGTCCCTGTACTTACTGTAAGTCGCTCTGGATAAGAGCGTCTGCTAAATGACTAAATGTAAATGTAAGTTGAGTTTTTCTGCAACGACAGTGTTCTCTAGAACCTCGGTGCAATCATTCATACGCCTCACCTAAGACCTCCAATTAAACTGTAAAATATAGAGGACAATGTTGGGTATCCACAAGCATGGAAGCTCTATGTTGCTCTACCGTGATCATAGCGTAGGCATTAGTGTACTTAAAAACCTTGCTTGGCTGCTCAACCTTCACCTCTGACATGCTGTATATCACACTTAAGAGTACAGTACAGTGTGTTCAGTACAAAACTCAAAGAGAAACACTTGAAAATGTACAGAAATACCACAAGGTTGACGATGCCATGACCCCATCTAACCTTCTCCAGGATAGAATGATGCCATTTCGATCAATTCTTAAAGGTCAGGCACTGAGCTACAAGGTCATATTGGAAAACACTTCCAGGAACAGGGGCAACCCACAAGTTCTGAAAGTTGTTCGAAAGCGTTGTTGAACACTCACGTTCCACAGCCCAGTTCTCCCCGAGGCGTGTTCTTGCATCTTAAAGGCTCTGATTATATTGCGGTATACAGCTGGGTGGTTGACCACTGTGTCTTGACTACCACCATTCCAAAATGGCCGCAGGTGACCCCTCCAAAGCATCTTTTTACATTAACAGTGGCTGGTGTGAAGATGTGACAGTGATTCTGCAGCACTGTTCTCCTGATCTGGAATCATTTTTTATTAACTGTAGATCTTTTTACTCCCCACGAGAGTTTGCATCATTCATTCTGGTTGGCGTCTACATGCCTCCGCAGGCTAGCGTCAACGAGGCTCAACGTGTGCTCGCCAGCCAGATACTGAGTGTGGAGCATGAAAATCCGGATTCCTTGGTTATTGTGCTAGCCGACTTTAACAAAGGCAATTTCACTCAAGAACTCCCAAAATATAGACAATTCATCAAATGCCCTACCAGAGAAGGAAACACCTTGGATCACTGCTACTCTACAATCAGCAAAGCATACCATGCGGTCCCCCGAGCAGCACTGGGTCACTCTGACCACGCCATGGTCCACCTGATTCCTGCATACAGGCAGAAGCTAAAGCGCTGTAAGCCTGCTGTGAGGACATCAAAACAGTGGACCAGTGAAGCTATGGAGGATCTGCGGGCGTGCTTGGACTGCACTGACTGGGACATGTTCACGACTGCTACCAATAGTCTGGATGAGCTCACAGAGGCTGTGACATCATACATCAGCTTCTGTGAGGACTGCTGTATACCAACACGCACCAGGGTAAGCTACAACAACGACAAACCCTGGTTTACAGCTAAACTCAGAAGGTTGAGGTCAGAGAAAGAGGCCGCGTTTAGGAGTGGGGACAAAGACAGTTTCAAGGAGTCGAAGAACAGGTTTAGCAAGGCGGTGAGGGAGGCTAAACGACTGTACTCAGAGACACTAAAACACCAATTCTCTGCAAACGACTCTGCTTCTGTCTGGAGAGGGCTCAGGCAGATTATCAACTACAAGCCCAGAGCCCCCCACTCCACTAACGACTCCCGCCTGGCCAACGACCTGAATGAGTTCTACTGCAGATTTGAAAGACAATTGGACAGTCCTGAACTACCCCTTCCCACCCAGGAGTCCTCCCACCTCCCCCCCTCTACAGTGACGACTCTCTCCATTCAGGAGGGTGAAGTTAACAGACTTTTCAAGAGGCAAAATCCCCGCAAAGCAGCTGGGCCGGACTCTGTCTCTCCAGCCACCCTCAAGCACTGCGCTGACCAGCTGTCTCCGGTGTTTACCTACATCTTTAACACCTCCCTTGAGACATGCCATGTGCCAGCCTGTCTCAAGTCCTCCACCATCATCCCTGTGCCCAAAAAGCCAAGGCCAACAGGACATAATGACTACAGACCCGTCGCCCTGACCTCTGTGGTAATGAAGTCTTTCGAGCGCCTGGTGCTGGCACACCATCTCATGACATCACCCTTATTGGGCTCATCTCTGGTGGAGACGAGTCTGATTATAGGTGGGAAGCGGCCAACCTGCTGACCTGGTGCAGCAAGAACAACTTAGAGCTCAATGCTCTTAAGACAGTGGAGATGGTTGTGGACTTCAGGAGGAACACAGCCCCACTCACCCCCATCACCCTGTGTGACTCCCCAGTCAACACTGTGGAGTCCTTCCGCTTCCTGGGCACTATCCTCTCCCAGGACCTCAAGTGGGAACTGAACATCAGCTCCCTCATCAAGAAAGCACAACAGAGGATGTACTTCCTTCGGCAGCTGAAGAAGTTCAACCTGCCAAAGACAATGATGGTGCACTTCTACTCAGCCATCATTGAGTCCATCCTCACCTCCTCCATCACCGTCTGGTACGCTGCTGCCACTGCCAAGGACAAGAGCAGACTGCAGCATATTATCCGCACTGCTGAGAAGGTGATTGGCTGCAATCTGCCTACCCTCGAGGACCTGCACACCTCGAGGACCCTGAGGCGAGCGAGGAAGATTGTGGCCGACTCCTCCCACCCTGGACACTCCCTGTTTCAGTCACTCCCCTCCGGCAGAAGGCTGCGGTCCATCAGGACCAATACTTCACGCCACAAAAACAGTTTCTTCCCTTCCGCTGTTGGCCTCTTCAACAAGGCCAAGGGACCACACTGACTCTAATGACTTCTTGCTTAAAACACACTGCTTTTTGCACTGCATTACAATAATGGTATCTTGTACATTTGTATTTTTTGTAATATTTGTATTTTTGTATTTTTATATTGTAATTTACGGCAACTTTTATTTTATTTTATTGTATATTTAATTCTATTCTAATCCCACTTAGTACTGCTAGTTTATGTACCCTTAGTGTAGATAGTCCACATATTTAAATTTTAGGTATATGTTTATTGTATGCACCTTCCTGCCAAAGCAAATTCCTTGTCTGTGCAAACTTTCATGGCGAATAAATCCCATTCTGATTCTGATTCTGATTCTATCATCCCGTCTAATAATCCCCTGTTATTGCTCTGGGAGTTAAAGCAACAGAGGCGTTGATTTGATTCAAGGCTTTTCTATATTTCTTCAGTTCTATTTAGATTTAATATAGATTGTGAAGTAGACAAAGACGAAGCCAGGTACAATTTATATATTGGAAAATACCCTGATAATGAATGTTGAAGATAAACAATTGTATATACACTTAAAAGGAGTTGTATGGAAAATATGAAGTTCACTCGCCTACCCTGAGGCATTCTTGGAGAGTTAATTTACTGCAAGTTTCTTTAATTGCTGTCTATTGTATATTACTCTGAGGTCTTCTAAATGTTCTTGACTAGACTAGCCGATGGCGCTGGGATGAGGAGAAGGCGACACAGGTCAAAGTAATTTAGACGTTTACACAAGCTCCTTTCTCTTGTCCAAACTGGTGACCCTCACTATGTTAAGCGTGTTGGCACTTGATTGTGCTTGTTGGGTTTGTCTACGGCTGAGTGACAGGCTAAGTGTGTGTGTGTGTGTGTGTGTGTGTGTGTGCATATGTGTTTGTATATTGTATGTGTGTGTTGATCTGGAAAGTTTTGTTGTTTTCATTCTTCACTGGGCTATTAGAGCCCATTAAGGGGAATAGAGCTTCATGCCCACACTGCAGTCATGTTGAAAACCTCAACTCTGCCCCTCCTCTGCACGGGGTCCTGACCCTGCTCCCACTGAACCCCACCCCCGTCAAACACCACACGTACCACTTGTCACCCCCATGCCCTGATCTTGTCTCCCTCCTGGATCCTGCTTTGCATCCGCCTAACCCCTCGCTCATCTGCTCGTGCCCTTGCACACTCATCCGCTCGAACACTTACACACTCAGCCGTCATCACGCTCCCAGGGGGCATGGGCATTCTCTGACCTCCTGCCAAGCGGCTCCATTGCTGCCCCGTGTCTCAACTGTAGGGAGAGCAAAAAGTCACTTGTTCCCCTTGGCGAAACACATGCACACACACCCACAAACACACACACACGCACACAGACACCCACACAAACATAGAGACACACACACAGACCAAAACAAATCCTTGGTCTGTAATTTGATTTTATTCTGCTTCCTAGCATTGGCAGTTCACAGCAGCGTCATGCCAACAGAGATCTCATGAGCCTCATTCACGTGCTGGTGCACATCTACTGTAGAGTCCTCTGTACTGCAACTATTCAGCTACACCACCGCTCTCTGAGCAAGGAAATCACTCCACCGACTCCCATTTCAGCTTATCAGTTCACAAATCTTTTAAAAGAAAAACATAGCGCAATTGCCGTTTCAGTCGTCATTAACCCTGAACAGTGTGATTGTGGGTTTGGGTGTCGCTCAGCGGCAGAGCATTTGACTGCGGATCAAGAGATTTCAGGCCCCTCCCGTCCACCCACCCACCCGCCCACACACCACACCCCCAGGTTGCTTTCGATAAAAGCTAAATGAAAACAAGACATTATAATGTCTAGTGAGTGCATCTTGAGTGCAGAGGGAGTCAGGTGGCTGAGCGGTGAGGGAATCGGGCTAGTAATCCGAAGGTTGCCAGTTCGATTCCCGGTCATGCCAACTGATGTTGTGTCGGGCAAGGCACTTCACCCTACTTGCCTCGGGGGAATGTCCCTGTACTTACTGTAAGTCGCTCTGGATAAGAGCGTCTGCTAAATGACTAAATGTAAATGTAAATCAAAAAAAAAAAAAAAGAGAATGAAGCGTGTGAAGGCCTGTGAGTTGTGTAGAAGGACTCTGAGGGAGGAACATGACTCTGAGATGGGGTCAGTTAGTCCTCCAGAGATGAGAAATTAGTTGTTCGAAAAACACAACTTCCCATGTCCACGCTGTTCAGCAGCTGTCAACTCCAGGTGGCTGAGTCATCTTTCAGAGATACACACGCTCTGCTGTTGGTGTAAATGCAGACACACATATTGATATATCTATACACACACACACATAGCCCTCCAGCTCTTTATGATGGAGTTCTCCAAAACAGAACAGTTTGCCTTTGTCTATGTGTGCTGCCCAGGACAGGCTAACAAACACCCGTTCATAAATGGGTTCTGTGTTCTGTTCTGAGGAGAGGGTTCTATTCTGAGGAGAGGATTTTGTTCTGATGAGAGGGTTCTGTTCTGAGGAGAGGGTTCCGTTCTGTGGAGAGGGTTCTGTTCTGTGGAGAGTGTTCTATTCTGTTCTGTGGAGAGGGTTCTGTTCTATTCTGAGGAGAGGGTTCTATTCTGAGGAGAGGATTTAGTTCTGAGGAAAGGGTTCTGTTCTGAGGAGAGGGTTCTGTTCTGTGGAGAGGGTTCTGTTCTGTGGAGAGGGTTCTGTTCTGAGGAGAGGGTTCTGTTCTGTTCTGATGAGAGGGTTCTGTTCTGATGAGAGGGTTCTGTTCTGAGGAGAGAGTTCTGTTCTGATGAGAGGGTTCTGTTCTGGGAGTGTGTACCAGAAGAGGTCAGCAGGAAGATGCAGCAGAGCCAATAGAAACACTCCCTCCAGGTCCAGGAAGACGCAGCAGAGCCAATAGAAACACTCCCTCCCTCCAGGTCCACATGTTTGTTTACATTTAGCAGACGCTCTTATCCAGAGCGACTTGTATTATTTCTACAGATGAAAATGTGTCTTCTGTTAAACAAATATACATATGTATATAAAGTCTACATACTGTATATGGATATATATAGATCTAGTCTATACTTAAACATGTACAGTAAATGTTAAAGCAGAACATGTATGACACCGGTTTAAATGAGTTCATATGACCCCTGTGGACCCATGAAGGAATGTTGGAGCCCCAGTATGGTGGAGAGTGAGTGGGCATGCCGTCGTGACAGGCCTCTCCCGGCTGTCATCAGCCCTGTAACGCCGGGGCCCTGGGGGAGAGTGGGTGGCGCCATGCAAACGGCATGCATTATAGATGGTTATGGTCTGAATCCCCCGTATCACACAAGGTTTTCGACGGTGTCAGTTCAGCTTCGCGAGTCCGTGGAGCTTCACACTGGCATTAGTTTCTATACAGTCACACACACACATAAGTGTGTCGCACATACGCACGCACAGAGATGGAGAGATTCAACACTTACACACACACACACACTCGAGAACACAAAATATACTCTGACAGTAATGACTTGGCTTTCGGTTTGGGCGTACAGATTCCTAGAGACCCTCAATATTGTGACATTTTAACAAACAGCCTGCCAGAACCAGTCATTTCAGAGAAAGGGACATGAGTGAGCAGAGACTGCCCAAACAATATTCTCCTCCTCTGGGCAGGAACATCCGCTCAGACCCCCGGAAGGCTGCAGAGCACCAGGGACAAGCAACTGTCTTAGGCCTTGTTTACACTTGGTTTTAAAATGCGTTTTACATTTAGTCATTTAGCAGAAGCTCTTATCCAGAGCGACTTACAGTAAGTACAGGGACATTCCCCCGAGGCAAGTAGGGTGAAGTGCCTTGCCCAAGGACACAACGTCAGTTGGCTTGACCGGGAATCGAACTGGCAACCTTCGGATTACTTTTTAGTTTTAGTTTTAGTGATTCGAATGCAATTGGACACTCAAGACACATGGCCGGATGACCTGTCCTGTGCAGATTTCTCCACTTGTGATTCGATCGCCCGAGATGCATTTCATAACGGGGTGAACGGGGTCTTAGCAACATTAACAACCACCTAGATCTCTGTTGATTTTGTTTCCGTTCTCATTTAAGTCTGGCAATTGTAGTTACATTTCCATATCTTGTATGTGTAGTTATGAAATCTATAAATATGACAATATCACATTGCCTTCCAACAGACAGGGGTCTGGCATAAAAAAAATAAAAAATGCCAAACCTGACCTTTACCTTAAACCTTAACCCTAATTAAGCAACAGCATCTATTACACTAACCCTAACCCTACACTTAACATTAACCTCTCAAGAACACAAAAAAACAGCATTTCAAGAAAGTTATTTCTTGAAAAATACTGCCAAACAGATGTCACATGAAGTTTTGAAACATTTACAGAACAAATTACCACTAACGATGCTAAACGGAAACACACTAATACGAGATTATTGCATACATGCGTCTACGAGTAGAAAAACACAAGCAAGGATGGGAGACAACCACTTGCAGCTAACTTTGAAAAATCAAACTTTTTGGTATGTGAAGTGAAGAATTTCCAAGCATAAATATCCAGAGCTTGTTTGAAATGTGTGTCCAGGCCACCGCTTTGGTACATCTGGGGGGTTTCCACTCCAAGTATTTCATGAATTATGGAACTGTGTGTGACTCCCATCAGAACCTGCTCTCTCGCTCATTGCCTCCTCATCAAGTGTTTTTGACTCGTTACCGGGGAGAGAGGGGACGTGACACAGCGGAACGGCCCGGAACAGCACACGTCAATCACTGGTGACCTCATTGGAGCAGAATGAACCGTTATTCAGAGATATTTCCAATTCAGAATATCATCGTCACATTTGAAGAATGATTCATGTCTTTAATCCCTGGTCGTCCAGGAGTCCAGAACGAGCGGAGTAATGAGCAGCTGTGATACTAATCAAATACTACGAGTCAGTAAACTCATAGAGTTTTGATACTTGCCATCCTAGCTGGTTTCCTTAGTAACAGATGATTCTGACCGAGAGCTCATATTTTGTCTTGTTTGTTGTGACTGAAGTGTATCCCTCACCAATGCTGTACCACACTCTGCCGGATGAATTAATGATGAGGAGGAAGGAGGGAGGGAGGGAATGAGAGGGCGAGGGAGGGAATGAGAGGGCGAGGGACCGAGGGATGGAGGGAGGGAGGAAGGGAGGGAGGGAGGGAAAGTGGGGGTTGTGGGATAGATCAGTGGTCTGAAATAACCAAACACGTCTCAGCTACAGGACACAATCACAGAACTCATTTGATTAGAAGTGGCTCATTTAAAAACATGGAATTTCACGAGTGTTTGGTATTTTTCTACAGCAAATGCCACAGGGTATTGTCAAAGAAGCATCTTAATATGTCACTGCACCTTTGGGGTTAAAAGACAGTTTCCATGCAGGGAAAAATCATTAGTGTATAATGATTTTGAATACCAACTTAGTTTCTGAAAGCTTAAGGGAAACATCTTCTTCCTGAATACTAATAGGCATATTTCCCCTTTGAAGGGTGATTATGGTATATCTCCGTCTTTCTAAACTTCTCACCTTTCACCAATCGATTACATTTAGACATTTACATTTAGTCATTTAGCAGACGCTCTTATCCAGAGCGACTTACAGTAAGTACAGGGACATTCCCCCGAGGCAAGTAGGGTGAAGTGCCTTGCCCAAGGACACAACGTCAGTTGGCATGACCGGGAATCGAACTGGCAACCTTCGGATTACTAGCCCGATTCCCTCACCGCTCAGCCACCTGACTCGATTACTTGTTTGTTTGCCCTAGACTGATTCTGCCTTTGCAGTCGACCTCACAGGGATCTAGTAGCCTGTATGCAGAGTGCGAATTATACAATGACAATCGGGGGGGGTCAACTTCTTCTCCAGGGCATAAAGTAATATTTACGATTACAGGTATGCACGATATATAAATGTATCGACCCCCCGACCTGTTGTTTTTACCTCCAAGTCCAATTCTTAATTAGGGGGGTCAAACCCCCACAAGCCCCCCCGTAATTCGAACCATGCCTGTATGTGTGTGAGACTGGATGGTAGGGTAGGTGCATGTGTGTGTGTCGGCAGAGAGGATTAGGAGGTGTTTGGTGTGTTTGCGATGTCATTAATGGTCTAAGGACCTCCATCCCTATTTTCTTCTTCTACTCCTCTGTCAAACACCTGTGCCAACAGAGAGGGGAGTGCAGGAGGCCTGGAGAGAGCATGCACACACACACTCAGGTTGTATATCTGCGCTGTTGTGTAATTGTCATTTGTCCTCAGGTAACCGCTCAATCACACACACACACACAGACACACACACACACAGACACACAAAGCAGTACAAATAAACGAGAGCCATGTGGTTAAAAAAAGATTGTTATTCTGTCTAATGCTGTTCCATCCAATACATCCATGGCATTTGAGGGAAAGCTAATGTCTCAGACAGCCAGCCAGACAACACACACACACACACACACACACACACACACATGCTCATTGCAAAGGGCACGGGTGGGATGAGTGGCAACAGGAATTGCACAGTTTCACACCTTTTACTTGGGAGGTGAGAGGAGAAGGTGTTGAGATGAAGGGGGTTCAACCTAACTCTGTTTCAACGATACCTGACTTACATGGCGATGTGGAACCATTGTTTCCACAGCAACAGTGGGACGTCGCTGGACGCGGTGAGGTGTGGCCTGCCTGTGAAAGGACTGGGGACGGGGAACTGCCTTGAGACGTTCCTGCTCGTACTCCTCGCTCCAGGAGGTGTGTGTTGCCTGCAGCCCAGTAGGGAGAAGAAAATACAGGCACAAACCCATCTGCATCTGCCTCTCTCTCTGCGCTCGCTCTCTCTCTCTTTCTATCTCTCTCTCTTTCACTCTCTCTCAATCTATCTCTCTCTCTTTCACTCTCTCTCCTGTGTTTTTTTGTCTTGCCTCTCTCCCTCTCCCCCCTCTCCCCCTCTCCCCCTCTCCCTCTCTCCCTCTCCTCCCTCTCCCCCTCTCCCCCTCTCTCTCTCTCTCTCTCTCTCTGCGCTCACTCTCTCTCTCTTTCACTCTCTCTCAATCTATCTCTCTCTCTTTCACTCTCTCTCCTGTGTTTTTTTGTCTTGCCTCTCTCCCTCTCCCCCTCTCCCCCTCTCCCCCTCTCCCTCTCTCTCTCTCTCTCTGTCTCTCTCTGTATCTCTCTGTCTCTCTCTGTCTCTCCCTGTCTCTCCCTGTCTCTCTCTGTGCTTATTTTGTCCTCCCTCTCTCCTCTCTCTCTCTCCTCTCTCTCTCTCCTTCTCTGCTTTTTTCACCCTGCCTCTCAGGACGTCTCTCCCACTCAGTCTCTCTCCTTCCTTCCTCCCTCCCATCCTCTGGCCTAGGCACACAGAGCTACGGAAGGCAGGAGGAATGAGTGGGATGGATGTGGATGCAGATTCTCTCACGAGGTGTGATTATCAAACACACGTTCGAAGGGAGATGTGTTTAGTTACCAGGGAAACGTGCAGCAGTCAACCAGCGCCCCTGTTCGTTTTGAAACATCCATGCAAGCTTCTGATGGTTGTTTCAAGTGTGTGTGTCTGCATGTGTGTGTGTCTGTGTGTGCATGCACATGTGTGTGTTGATGATTCATGTTTGTGCACACGCGTTTGTGTGAGCACACGTGTGCTTGTTTACGGCTGTGTATGTTTGTGTTTGACTGTCTCCTGTTCCGTAAAGAGAATACTCAGAGAGGAAGCAGCCTTTCCTCAGCACACAATGCAGTATTAAACGGTGTACACACACACACACAAACGTACACGCACACAAACATATACACACACACACACACACACACAGTATCAGTGCTCTGACAACTCACGCAGAGCTTTGGAACATCTCTTTGGCTTTATAGTGTTTCTTCAAACCCTTTTACTTCATCACTTCTGAAGGGAAATGGCAAACACAGTGAGAAAAAAAAAGCACCAAATACAAGCTTGGTTCCACACACACTCAAGCTCACAAGCACTCGAACACACAGCAGGCCACGGCAAATGCGAAATAGTGACCTAAATAAAAAAATCAAGAAAGCTACAGAGGAAGGAGCCACATAGTTTGTAAAACACCCAGGGCCCCAACTCTGGGGTGATGTGTTCCTGAGGCTCCAATAGACTGATGTGAGTAGAGAGACAGTATCCAGTTGGGAGGAAGATCTTTGCGTACACTCGACACTGTCCCTCTGTAGAAGGAGAAGGGAACGTGACAACTCCCAGACTCCTTCCCGTCTCCTCGACCTAGTCTGGTCGCTTTTGTCCTCTCTACCGTTCGGCTGTTTCACTTCTATTTCCTCCCTCAAGTCTTCTTCTCTTTCTCCCGCTCTCTCTCTCTCTTCTTCTCTCAAGCGGGAGAGAGAGAGAGCGTCAAAGAAGCCACTGAGCCATTGTCGCCATTTGCAAAGTAATGAAGGAAGAAAATAAAGGGAGAGGAAGAAAGAGAGAACCCAGCGTGATGTGGAAAATGCGCCCGGCTTGGGGCGCTGTTAGGAGCGCTCACCGTAATCAAAGCTGACAGCTCGACACTGGGATTATGGAGATTTGATTATGGCCCGGGATATAAAGTACACACAGGAATGAGGGTCCACAAACATGTCCACACACACACACGCATACACACGCGAAAAAGGCTCTCGATTGTAAATGCATGCACGTACAAGCACACACACACACACACACTACATGAATCAGAAGTTGTTCTCCAGAACATCTCTGTAACTCTTTGAAAGTGTCATTGCACAGATGTTTTACTTTCTGACGTACAAAATTTCCCCCTCGCCTGAAAACGAGGCTGACACGACGTCGGGGAACAAACTGAAATGTCTTTACTATACATTTTCAAGATAGTGTCAGCAATATTCAACTTTTCTCTAATCAAAATGTCAAACTTCTTTTTTTTTTTTCCTGTCCCTCCTGTTCTTCCGGGCTGAGCCTAACTTTGAGAATCAAAAGTTAGAACTGATAAAGAGCAAGAAAAAAATCTTTGACGTCTTCCCCTTCCTAACCCACCTACCCTGTCACCTGGAAACTATGGCATACTTCAGTTTACCATCAGTGGAATACAAAATCCCTTCATCTTCACCACATTGGGGTAGAAGTGCGGGGCTGAGGAGACATGAGTGAACACACAAAATCCAATATGGTCGGCCGCCTCTGTCGACAGGGTGAAGTAATACCGGTGATACATCATCATTACAGCATCCCCACCAAGTTAGAATAATGTACATTCTTACACTTACACAGAAGCACCTTATTATAAATCACGTCGAATTGTGGAGGGGATTACACGTTTGGCACCTTCCTCTTTCACGTGGAGGAAAGAAACTGCGACATTACAGGAGGAAAGGAAGCAAAAGGAAGAATATGAGAAATCCAATAGGTGCCAAAAAGGTATTGTCTTGACAGTGAACCCCCCCACACCCATCACCACCACTCCCCATCCCCACCTCCCCTCCCTCCCTCAGACAGACAGACAGGGGTAATAAATCTGATGGGGGTGGGAATGCCTTCAACCTGATTGGATATGGAGCCCTCACACTGTCTCTCTTAATCACAGAGAGGACGCTACATATTAATCTGAACTGTCACTGGCACTGCTTTATGGGCAAGGGTAAGAGACTGTGTGACGCACACACACACGCACACACGCACACACACACACACACGCACACACACGCACACACACACACACACACACACACACACACACACACACACACACACACACACACACACACACACACACACACACACACACACACACACACACACGCACACAGCATTGTTGGCAGACTACCCATGGCATCATTAAAATGGGGCCTGTCTATGTTTTCATGGTTAGGGAATGGCCATGCTTTCCAGAGGCACCCAGAAACACATCCACATGACATGACACCCATCTTAGCCGGTTTCCCAGAAACAAACATGACCTGTTTGATTTGATTTTGATATGTTTCACTGGATTTGACATGAGCTTTTTACATTAGTTGTAGAGGGAAGAGTTCCTTCCTTTTCGCAATCCCCCACTCAATGCATTTAACATTCACACATACAATATATCTACAACTCCCAATGCCGACAAAATTGGGTCTTAAGTAAGTCGCCATCTGTGCAGAGCAAACCATATCTTTCTCACTTGAGAGGCAGGTTTGCATAACATGCAAGATGGCTAGCAGAGCTCCAATGTCAATCTCTTTTTCAAACCCCTCATTAATGTGGCCGGCCTATCTAAATATCTGTCGGCAAGTCACTGTTTTTAAAATCATGTTAATAAATGTGCAGAATACACTGTTGCTGCTGTATGACAGTCACCGAATAACAGCTTAAAGGATGTGTGACAAGGGAGCAACACCAGAATACACTGGATAAAAGTTTAACTTCCTCAAACTTGAATGACACTTGCCACCTATGGGTTGCTAATTCAGTGTCTCTCTCTCTCTCTGTCTCTCTCTCTCTGTCTCTCTTTCGCTCTCTCTTCTCCATTTCTTCCCTACAGTTGAGGTTTGGGTATGCAGCTGGTGATACAAGGATCCTGCCAGGGCCCCCACTGACCCGGGCCGAGCTGTGACATGAATCTTTCATCGAGACGCCGCCCCCTTCCCCACCCCCACCCTCCTCTCCGTCGCTCGTTTTCTCTTTCTGACTTCCTCCTCCAGACCCCATCCGGCTCACCTCCTCCCCCCTCCCCCCCTCCTCGCCTGCACCAGGCCCCATCCACATGCAGAGCCTGGACCAGCTCTTCCAGCTATCTATTATTCAACAGAGGATGTAAAAACAGCCAAAGAGACGGAGAGATAGAGACAGGAGAGGAAGATGGGAGGCAGAATGAGGGGGGGAGCGAGAGAGAAAGTGTATCAGACAGTGGTGAAGAAGGCGAAGAGAGGGGGGGTCAGCGAAAGAGAAATGAGGCTTCGGAGGGATAGAAGAGAGATTTCATCCCTTGAAAGTTGTACTGTTTACCTGAGAAAGGAGGGGATTCTTTTCTATTCTCCATGCACCTCTCAGTGCGCTTTAGAAGTTCGAGGATAGAAAAGAAAAAAAAAAAAACTGTTTTTCCACATGTTTTTTCCCTAGCCTGGGATAGAGGGGCAGAGGGGCAGAGGCGAGGGGGCGGGAGCGGAAAAAGAGGCAAAAATTGAGAGGTGGCCCTTGCCCCTTTCGTCAAACGTATAAACACACCAGCAACACCGCAGCGCTCGGCCACACTGACATGAAAATGCCCTTCCCCTTTACCTGAGGCCCTGCTTAACCCCTATGCCTCTCCATCATTCACTTCACATGAAGGAGGAGTGCTTTTCAATTATCCCCTCATCCACAGGTCATGTACAGCGACCTTGTCCACCCTGGCTCGAATTTAATGAATTACAAACGTTTTTATATATTTATATATATTTATAGAAAATGAAACAGTAGGCTACTGCACATGACAGGCAATTACTCTTGGTGATGTTTGCCCGTCACAAGGGCTGTCTGGGCGCCATTGTTGTTTCGGTCGGCGCTGTGCGTTCGCCTTCCTCTGACGGACGTTTCTTTGGAGTCCGGGGCTGGTGTCGCGGGCAGTTTGCGGTCGCCACTGGACAGAAACTCAATACGAGTCAGTGTGGGTATGAAAGCACAGCGTCGGCCTAAAGACTGAAGGAGAACGAGAGCTCTCCCCCAACACGAGACTGACAGCAGGAGGAGAGGAAGAGAAGGGCGAAGAAGAAGAAAAAAATAAAAAAGTTCCCACTCTGTTACAGTGCTAGTAGTCAGAGTTATCTGCAGTGAGTTATGCTCATGTTTTATTCATGAGAAACCTTTTTTACATCTTTTTTTTCCGGGTGTTTCAATGAACATTCCGAGGTCATTATGACTGCCTGACTGTTCTAAAGAGCGTCAGCTAGACGCGATGATGAGTTGAGTGACAGCGCGCATTCCAGGGCTCGCGCACATCACTTCAGCGCAGCAATATTGAGGAGACACGACACGGGGGAAAAAAACAGAAAAAAACCACCTTGGCCTTCCGTAAACGAGGATAAGCCAACATGCTTGTCGTGGAGACCAGGCGCTACCAACTCGTTTGAATTTCCTCGTCAACATAACCGCTCCTCGTATCCCCAGTGGGCCTTCGCTTGCCTCCTCTCCTCCACAAAGGCAGAGGGAAAATTGGCAAAAACGGGAAGAGCGCTTCTCCCCAGGGCACCAATTAAAACTTCCTTTGGCGAAGCGCAGGGTTTTTATCTCTTCTTCTCTATGTTTTTTGCCACATCTTCTAACCAACTGAGAGAAAAAGATGCAGAATGTGAGCTATTAGGAACTAAGAGTCTTAGAGAGAGAGAGAGAGCAGAAGAAGAGAGAGGGAGGAATGGGGGAGGAGGAGGACGAGAGCCAGAAAGCCATTAGTCACGCATTAGTCAGAAAATTACGGAATAATTTCAAATGTTAAAACTCTATATCTGGTATTCAAAGTAATTATCATATGGTTTGCATGAGCCAAACGTGTGAGTGGGACTTCATGCAAAGCGAAGACAAAGCTGAAGATGTGTAAGCGAGAGAGAGAGAGAGAGAGAGAGAGAGAGAGAGAGAGAGAGAGAGAGAGAGAGAGAGAGAGAGAGAGAGAGAGAGAGGGAGGGAGAGTGGTAGAGAGAGAGAGTGGGAGAGAGGGAGAAAGAGAGAGAGAGTGGGAGAGATAGAGAGAGCGGGGGAGAGAGAGGTAGAGAGAGAGAGAGAGAGAGAGAGGGGAGAGAGAGAAAGGGAGAGGGAGAAATGGAGACAGAGCTGAAGGAAGTCCTCATGGGAGAATACACACTAACTACTGCTCGAGGAAGAGAATCAATGATAATGGATTTATTTAGTTTAGTAAAAGTGTGGTCAATGTGCAAGATTGTTTAGATTAATTTGTGCACTGAATCTGTGTGTGTGTGTGTGACTGACAGAAGATATCCATATGTTCACATGCTCAGACTCATCTGCTCTGATTCCAAACCAAAGTGTGTGTGTGTTTGTCACGGTGTGTGTCCTCAGCATGTTGTGTGTGTGTGTGTGTGTACAGTGAAGCACATCAGAGGCGTTTCAACAACCAACTTCAACCAACTTCAACCGACTTGTTGCTTGTCTTGAGATGAGAAGTGGCTGAATCAGAACGTTCTTCAGCATGTTCCTCTCAGCTTTCTCCTCCCCCAGGCTGGACTCATCTCCACCAGGCTGGACTCATCTCCTCTCAGCTTTCTCCTCCCCCAGGCTGGACTCATCTCCTCCCCCAGGCTGGACTCATCTCCTCCGCCAGGCTGGACTCATCTCCTCTCAGCTTTCTCCTCCCCCAGGCTGGACTCATCTCCTCCCCCAGGCTGGACTCATCTCCTCCACCAGGCTGGACTCATCTCCTCCGCCAGGCTGGACTCATCTCCTCTCAACTTTCTCCTCCCCCAGGCTGGACTCATCTCCACCAGGCTGGACTCATCTCCTCCACCAGGCTGGACTCATCTCCTCCACCAGGCTGGACTCATCTCCTCCCCCAGGCTGGACTCATCTCCTCCCCCAGGCTGGACTCATCTCCTCCCCCAGGCTGGACTCATCTCCTCCCCCAGGCTGGACTCATCTCCTCCACCAGGCTGGACTCATCTCCTCCACCAGGCTGGACTCATCTCCTCCCCCAGGCTGGACTCATCTCCTCCCCCAGGCTGGACTCATCTCCTCCACCAGGCTGGACTCATCTCCTCCACCAGGCTGGACTCATCTCCTCCCCCAGGCTGGACTCATCTCCTCCACCAGGCTGGACTCATCTCCTCCACCAGGCTGGACTCATCTCCTCCCCCAGGCTGGACTCATCTCCTCCCCCAGGCTGGACTCATCTCCTCCGCCAGGCTGGACTCATCTCAGCTTTCTCCTCCAACGGGCTGGACTCGTCTCCTCGAGAGCCGACTAGACGTCCTCCACCGTCTGCCGGCCCATATGGCGAGGACTCGAGCAGAAATGAGCTCCTCACGCCTGGTTGCTACATGCGCAAACCTCTCAATACCGCATAGATGGCGAGACACGGTTACGGGATGGAAGCGTGTGATCGCTAATGATGAACGAGCATGAAACAATACTTGATGACGAAGGAAGATTAGAAAGTATGTGGAAAAGGATGAGAGACAGGGTAGGAAGAGAGGGAGGGAGGGAACAGCGTTTTTTCTTCTTCGAAGATGTGCAAATTACACCCCTGAAAAAAACCCTCCCACTCAGTTTTACGGCGACACGCCACCCAAGCTATGAACTCTCTCTAGCTGTGCATGCCAGACAGCAAGAGTCCCCATGGAAACAACAGTTCTTCGCAACATAAAAGAAAAAAAATACTCAATTTGCACTCTCTTTGGGGCCCCCAAAAAAGTCATCTGTAGTTGAACTTTAAAATTATCCCATCATAAATGCATCTATTCTGTAAGACAACTAACTCCAGAAACTGAAAATAGGACAGTAAATGAAGCCAATGAAAAGCTTTATGTTTGACGGGATGGACTTCAGAAATACATAACCCCCAGAGACCTGTATTATGGAAGCAGGGATTGTGCGAGGGTTGCCACGAGACGCCTAATAGACGCCACGGTTTGATGTCCCTGCCATGTCCTGTCCAGAACATGTAGCGGACATAGAGGCCTAGGAAAGCACGAGGAAACCTACCAGCCATTCTTTTCCTTAATGTCTCTCTCTCATGAGTTTAGGTCATGTTTGACATCAACCATTTGGTCTGTCGGTATCGAAACAATGAACTACTCCACACGAAACACCTCACTCTTTTTTTTTTTTGCCAGTCACACAAATCGGCTTGTGTGACGTTCTGGGCCGACCCTGCGTTGACTAACTTCTAACCTCTATACTGTGGTATGGTTCAACACTGCTGTAACTGCACTCTTCAACATATATACATCAATGTCAGTGTGTGTGTGTTGTGACTTATTCATGGAAGAGAGATATTTAACTCCCAGTGAGATAAGGAACCCACTATTGCACCCCACAAATGAAATCAGGCTCCATATCTCACACCGGAACACGACATGTTATGAAATATGGAAGTCCAGGGGAACTGTTCCTTTGTTAGAGTGTGTGTGTGTGTAGAGATGTGACAGCAGGAATCAGATAGCACGGAATGTTTCCCTGGATTTAAGGGCTGTCTGATAGAGAAGGAATGGAGAGATTGTCTCTGGTATTTATTGACTGCGGTGCCCGTAGCAGTAGCAGCTAGCTAGGGACTTGCTGTCCTTCTTCATGTCTTCAGTCTATCACTCTCGTGAGAGGGGACTTTTCACCATGATAAATCTCATGGAGGCACTAGCGTCCGGGAGAGCCATCTTCAGAGGACGACAAGAGAATGGTGAAAACGTCCTTCATTTGGACTCCCCTGAGAGCACTCTCTCTCTTAACCCTCGTGCTGCCTTCGGGTCACATGACCCAAAGGTTCATAACGAACCACCGTTGTGTTTACCCAATTTTACCCAATACAAAAACAAATAAAAATAATTTTCTTTTAACCATTGCAATGTGGGGGGTCTGAGACAGCCCAACGGTTAAAAGAAAATGCTTCACTTTGTTTTTGTATGCGGTAAAGTTGTCGCAATACGACGGTGGGTCACAATGACTGATGGGTCAGAACGACCCGAAGATAACACAAGGGTTAACTAACAGAGTGCCCTCCTCAAAGCTGAGAGGAGGTTCCAGAGTTCTAGTAGGAAGCCGGTGAGAGGTGAACGGGCTGCTGGGATGTCCGGCTTGAGCCATCGGGTTCACACCCATGCCCCGTCCTGGGGGTCGGTAGTTTTGGGGACCTCCATCTGGAGACTAAAACCCTGCTTTGAGGTCCGACTTGGCGCTGTGGGCATCCTGGCAAGAGCACTAATGAGGCAGTGTTTGCGTGTGTAGGAAGAAGAGCAGACTAGATCGTCCCGCTGAGATAGTGTAATTAGACACACAGGGGCACGGCCTTTCCGATAAGCCATTCTGAGACCTGGGACATCCTCCTCTTGGCTGGACCGTGCGCAGAGGGAGTGGAGGGCGACAGGCTGGGGATAAAGCGTGCAGGGCGGTTAAGCAAACACGGCGCACACGGTCACACAGGCAGGCCCACGCTCAGAAAAGCAAACATCACTACACACAGACACAGAGAGAGAGGCACACACACACACAAACACATACAGAACACACCCTTGGGGCAATATTAGTCTAATCTGCCCTTCTCCCCTGTTCACTTCTGCTTCTGTCCCCCTGCCCGTTGAGGAAATTGCCTCCAGCAGCTCTGTGCCCGGTGCATACCGCCACAGAGGAAGGGGCAGACACACACGGACACACACACACCCACACATGAGTAATACACTGATTCGTTTGCATTGAGAAGGGTCTATCTGCAGTGTCACCTCTCCTAACTCCCTCATTTCCTCCCTGCCACTCCTATTACCATCACCAACCAGCCAGGCACCCGGGGATGTCTGTGTGTGTGTGTTTGTCTGTGTGTTACTGTGCCGTGCATTTAAGGAATGAACCACAAATACAGTCTGATTGGTGTGTGTGTTTGTCGGTTTGTGTGACATGCGTTCAAGGAATGAAGCACAAATATAGTCATTTTGGTCTGTGTGTGTGTGTCACTTTGTGTGTGCAACACCTGCCATAGCAAGCCCTCTGAGACAGAATGATGAGATATGGAATCTTGCAAATAACTGTGGCCCTCCCCCTCTATCCTCCCCCCAATGTCCTCTTCACCTGTTGAATCTGGCTCTATTGTTCAGCCCTCCCTCCATCCCTCCATTCCCTCGCCTTCTTCTGATTGCAATCTTGCAGGCCTAGCCTGCAGCATTAACTATGCAAGTGTTGCTGCGTGTGGTGCATTTGTCATCAGCAATCACCCAATACCTCCGCCACCTCTAGCTCACACAGTCTGATGCACAGAAACGTGTACACACACACACACACACAAGCTGTTTTTCTCCTCATAAAACACACACACACACACACACACACACACACACACACACACTCAGTGGAAATGAGATGCAGAGAGCTGCCTGGTCAAAGGGAGAGCGATTGAGAGCCCAGCTCGTTAGATGAGTCACAACAACACCTGGTGCCACAGGCTCATCACCGCGTTCACGAGTGGCGTGCCCATGAAGTCTGACTGGAGTCAAAGCGAGCTAACGGGGCACATTCCCACTGTCGCCATCTTTCCTTCCTTTTCAGGGCTCTGTGGGCGTTTTCTTGAGTTGAAACCAACCCCTTGGAGTGTGATGGGAATACAAACATTTGTTTCCATACCATGAAAGCTTAAGAAGAGGTGAAACGCGAGTGGGTTGTAAGGCGGTCTCATCAAACACATCGAAAAGCTCCCAGACCGCTTTCTTTTCTAATCTAAGACAAGTGTAGAAAAAGAATGTTTGTAGTTGTTTAAGTTTTTTTTTTCAGGTTCACCAAGGTCACTTTGATTGCAGGAAACTTTTTTTCCGGAAAAAGGTATGGATGAGAGACTGGAACTGGTTTGATGTTCAAAGACGTGCGTGAGGCAGATGTGTACCCTGTCACTTAACGAACGCATTCGTGCTTAGACTTTACCTAGGAAATATCCGTCCTCTGTTGATGATCACAGAAGCAGGCTAGCATGAGAGCTGAATCTCGTACACCTGCTTCAAACACGCTCCCTCCATGCAACGCTCCAAGATATACAGATACCCTGATTATACGAGGACTCAAAGTATTCCAAGTTGATCCGTTTTTTCGGTTGATGCTCATTCGTTAGTTTGCTGAGAGCACAGATCCACTGGAACTAAGTCGACATGATTTGCCTGCTGTAGACACAATGACAATCATAAGAGAACCGAGAAATGAGCTCACATTTGTATGTGTGTTGATAAAGGCTTTGCTAGGAAAACCAATACATGCCACTCAGTTGCAATCCGTGGATTTTTTTAATGTAGGAATGCTTAGAGGCCAGTAATCCATGTTATCAGTTAATTAGCTACTTTTGACCCTGTCCCCCCCCCACACACACAAACCCTGAGCTTTCATCCTTTAATGGACCGGCTGAAGACCCCAGTATGTGAACTGTCCAGATGCTCGCATTACTTCTGCAGTCCTGCCAGAAACACGGCTCTGATAAGCCAACAATGGAACGGATAATGGCTTGAATGCCTTTCCATCCTCCCCTCTCATCCACTCCACTCTCGCCCCACACTGAGGGGGTCAAGGGAGGGAGGGACGACCAGACCAGGGCTGAAAGCTGGAGGCTTCAAACGTACTAGGACGACATAAAGAAATAGAAAAAGTATTCCATTCTGCAACGATCCTATACGACTCCAGGATTTGGGCCGTTGGAAATCCTCGGTGAAACTAAACAGGAAGTGACAACAAGGATGTTGCAGTTTTGATCCGGCGTTTGACTGCGTTGCTCCTGAGTCTGGTTGTGGTTTTGGACGTCCTGCTGAGGCCTGTGGGCGAGTTGATCTGGATGTGTGACTCAGCACAGCGTTTTGCTTCTCCAGGGCCACCCTGCCTGCCAGAACAGATCAGAGCACAGATACTGACGTTGTCCCTGGGTGACATCTTGACAGCTCCACAACAACAAATATTCAGGGTAGTCCAACCGAAAACCTTGTTTTGAACAGTGTGGAGATGGGACAGTGTTTACAGGGCACACATTCAGTTGTGAACATGATCAGGTTCAAGTTTCCAGTTCAAGTTTATTTGCCATTGTGTAAGAAGTGCTGGTATATTGGAATTCTTTAGTCCCACTCATCTTGACAATACGCCTTTCTAAAATCTCATAAATAATCTAAACCTGTAATAATAATTCCTGACATATATCGGATACTATACTTATCAAGAATATATGTAATATATAAGGGGAACATTTAATAGTACTGAATAATTCACCTAGTAAAACGCAGATATGACTTTACTACAGGTGGGATTGAAATAGTAAATCTTCTTCATAAAAACGCTTATCAATGTAGTGGAAGTTGAGGCTAAAAAACATATTTTTTCTTTTACTGACCTCGTTGGTTGCCGACACACCGGGTGATTGTGGTTAGTACTGAAAACTGCCAGTGGGTTACTAAACATGGACTACAATTTCATGAAGAAAATATCTTCAAATCTATTCTTGCACCTTACACAGTTACTGCATCAAACTGCATTTGTTGACAACAGGGAGATCACCGCTGTGGTGCGTACTAAAGACTCGGCCCCTCCTGCCCTTGCTTTCTAGTGGACCTCTGCCCCCGTGTGCGTGTGTGTGTGTGTGTGTGTGTGTGTGTGCGTGTGTTAGACACATAATTCGGTCCAAACCCGAGTATCTTAACCGATACAGACCTGAACTCGCCAGGCGTTCTTTTTGAGTCCGAGCCCGATGCAGTTCTCGTAAGCTGAAGCAATAGGTTTGCCTTAACCTCGTCACGTAGTTGTTGTCGACATGGTTGCAGCCCGCCTGTTTACGCCATATTTCATTCAAAAGAAGTTCAATCACCATGTCAAGTAGACTAGCCCAGCAGGAAAAAGCTAATCCGAACATCATTTCAAATGTTTTGTCCAAACCGACCCAGCACCTCGTGTTCCCGACGGGTCCCTAACCTTGAGTGAGTGAGTGTGTGTGTGTGTATGTGTGTGTGTGTGTGTGTGGAGGCTGACTGTAAACTTCTCTTTCCAAGGTCAAGCTGAAAAGGGGCCTATAACCTTTTGTTTATCACTTGAGTGAGTTCGGTACACAGAGCAGTGACTAATGAGACAGTGTAAGGCTTGTTTACGTGCACCCCTGTGTCGTCTGTTAAAACATCCTGCAGGAGGTGTGCCAAGAGGCAAGGGCCCACGGCGTCTTGCTGTGCCTTGTAGAGATGAAGGGAAGAGAGAAAAGGAGAAAGAGAGAAAAAGAGGCCAAAAAAAAGATTGAGAGGAAAAAAAGGGAAAGAGGAGAGAGCGACGGAGAGAAAGAGAGAGCAGAAGAGAGGGCACACCTGCTTGCTGAGCCTCTGACCCCAGCTGCTGATGAATAGAGCCAAAACACAACCAATTAGCGGACGTGCTCGTTAAGCCGACCACTTAACGCACTCTGTGTCAGAATGGATTGGTCTCTCGCTGCAGCCTTGAACCTATTGATACCGGTGCCTTAGACGGCATTAACCGAGGGGGAATATTGTGTGCAAATGAGGGCTGCTGTCTGAGCAGTAGGAGCCTGGTCTGACTGCGTGGATCATAGACTCAAAATGGACAGCGACACTGGGTCAGGAGACAGCGACGAGCCGTTAACGGAAGGCTTTCATCTGCTGTTCACCTCAGCTTCTGGCCTCCCCTTTCTCTGGCTGTGGAGGACAACCAGGACAGAGGGGGGGGGGGGGGGGGGGGGGGGGGGGGGAGCTAAAAGAAAGAAAGAAAAAAAAATGGATGGGATGGAGGATAAGTTGGTGAGATGAGACAAGAGGAGGAGTGGGAGACAGAGAGGAAAGGGAGAGGAGGAGGAGAACTGCCAGAAAAACGCTTGGACACGGTGAACGGTGAGTGCTGCGGGGGAGGAAGACACAGATCATGGCAGACGGGAGAGCACGAGGCTGCTGGAGCCTCTCGCTGATTGACTGGCAGCGTCTGAGCCTGTCAATCACAATCAGTTCACACTTTTCACTGTGTGCTCAATGGACTTCATGGGGGGGGGGGAGGGGAGGGGGGGGGGAGGGGAGGGACTCATTCACAGTTGCGTTTTGATCACAGCTTCCAATCACTACGACTGCTTTGCTTGGAGATCTACACCCCTGCCTTCTCTGACATGTAGTCATTATATTGCTCAGTGCAGACAGAGACAAAAGGGAGGTAGGCTTACTATGTTATGAGTTATATGACAATGTGATACCTTGACTGATTACAACTAATCAATGCTTTCATTAACTGAATATTGAATCGTTTTTGGTAACCTGTATGGAAAATGTATGATGTAACAGTACATCTAAGATACACAAACAAGCAGAAATAAAATGAATGAACAAAGATTGTTTTAATTCGGCAGAGAGCACGAATCCGTTGTAAGCAATTCAATTAGGAAATACTACCTCACCAAGTACATATTTTCAGTATGTGGTAGGTATGCTTCGTTCACAGACAACTACCATGTTCATTCCTTCGCTCTTCAAATAATCTCATTGTTTGATATAAGCCTGTTGCAGCACATTCAATGTGTGATAATTAATTACCGAGTCCGGTTTCGCTGCTGAATGCGAACATCCTGCATACAGTGGTAAGTATGACTCACCAGATTGGCACTGTCCACGTTCCTGCCAACGTGAATTTATCACAGTTTTCAACATGGCATCCCGACTGTGCTTCAGATACGGCATACTACTGCCATCTATAGGCATATGAAAGAACTACAGCGTCGTGCACGTGTGACAATACTACCATCTGGAGGGTAAAAAACAGATTACGCAGACGTGACCAATATGCGCCAACGTGTTGATTTTGCATGAAACAAGCATTATGAGCACGCATCATTTACATCGAAGTGTGTGTCTGATCCGAACCAAAAGGCCCATAGTTAAACTATACAGTCGCTTATCAGGAGACAAGTGCCCATGAATCAGCGCAAGGACAATTTAGGATAACTACGGCCAAACTGAATTACCAGGGTCGAGTTTCAAATGGACACAGTGACATTGCAGTTTGACATAGCAAGACGTGTTACCAGTTAAACAGAGTGGAGTGTTGACTTGTCCTAAACAGTCATGCAAGGAGGGCATTACGAGAAGTTTCAAAACCTCCCCGAAATAAACCTAACCCTGATTCGTTTTGAGGGATTTGTCGCCTATTAATTTTCCATCCTTTCCAACAACACACACACCAATGCGAGAGAAAATATCCACTTTACACAGAATTCATATACACCCCTGATAAGTTGCAATTGATTACATTTTGGAGTGCGTGGAGTGTTTAAAGATGTTAAATCCCAATTTGTAAATTAAATGGTTTTGCTCCGAAGCGCCAGCGAATGATAAGTACCATTGTAGCCTGTGGGGAGTTTGTGAGGAAATACTCAGAGCACATTAGACAGAGACAATTGATCAAAACAGACTAATTAATGTATGTGTTTTACATATATTCATTTCCCGCATCAAATATTAATGCAAATAAACGTATTTGTTTTTCAAATGAGGAAGAAGCTATCAAATATTTCAGACACACCTCATTAAAGCTACAGAGCCGAGAGCGAGCATGCATTTTTAAAGGGCCGCGAATCACAATGGCAACACACAGAGTTCGCTGCCTATTAGTGTGGCCTAGATCAGCATCTGCAAGCCCTCATGAATAGGATAAACGCCTGCTCTTCTCCACATTCCATGTGCTGTGACAGTCAAACAACAGGTCTACACAGTCCCCATATTGTAAGGCTTAACGGAACGAAGATCTATTAGGAGATCTGATCTTTGGGTAGGCCTATAGGCCTATGTGAAGCCCTCCGTCACATTGCTAGTAAAAGGGGCAAAAAAAAAAAAATGTAATATTAATAAATATTTGGAAAGCTATAGCCTATGGTTGCATACAACTTAGCCATCAGCTAACAGGTTTACACCGTATTTTTGCCAAATATATCGACTAGGCCTACTATAATAACAATTCTGACTTGGGCTACTTCATCTAAAACGAACTGGGGAAAGGACTGCGCAGAAAGCACGTGGCTATTTTCCCATATGAGTGCGAGAAGGCACGTCCTGCTTCGCTCATCCATAAGCCTTCTCGTATTCCCTTGGCAGCAGGTGGTGTGGGCTATGTATGCTAAACTCCTAATGGACTGTCTGACGAGAATGCCGCTTATGACTCACTCTCTCGCCTCCAGCATAGCGGTGCATGTCCCATGCAGTCCACGTGGTAATGAGTCATAGTCCTTCAGGACAAGGGCATGGACCTCCATCACGCCAGCACAATGAGGTTCCTGGAAACACCGGAGGAATATAATACCAGTCAGCCGTGTCAGGCAGTGCAGTGGGTTTGACGTTGAGCCTCCTTGAAATGCAAAGCTCACCAATGGCGAAAGTATATATATCGATACAGTAGTTAGTGATAGCTGTTTTATAGTTAGGCCTGCATTTAGTAGCTATAATTGTCTCCTTTAGTTCTCTAGTGTAGGCTACTGTGTG
The DNA here is from genome assembly GCF_038355195.1 of Osmerus mordax. Lineage (NCBI taxonomy): Eukaryota > Metazoa > Chordata > Actinopteri > Osmeriformes > Osmeridae > Osmerus > Osmerus mordax. The sequence continues at coordinate 11,839,729 of NC_090067.1, forward strand.
TTGCTACCACATCATATTTGGGGTAGGATGAAATGTGAAAACACCTGTTGTAGGCCTATTAGATTTCAGCCTCAATCTAGCTGGCCGGCGTTGGGCTTGCTCGCTAGTCAGTCCCGACAGATTCGGGCGGCATTGTTCAATGCTCACGCTCTTTGCTGAGCAAACACTTAACCATCCCCCCCTCGCCCTCAGAAAAAGATATTGATTTGACGGTTGTTTTTATTTTTTACTAATCGCATCCGGTCTTCATTAATCTCCAGCTCTGTGGCATTTCGGTCTGAATGAAAGGAGTCTATAAATTGATCTGTACGCTTTTGTTTGAATAGGAGGTCAGATGGCTGAGGGGTTAGGGAGTTGGGCTATTAATCAGAAGGTTGTTGGTTCGATTCCCGGCCGTGCAAAATGACGTTGTGTCCTTGGGCAAGGCACTTCACCCTACTTGCCTCGGGGAGAATGTCCCTGTACTTACTGTAAGTCGCTCTGGATAAGAGCGTCTGCTAAATGACTAAATGTAAATGAATACACCAGAGGGCGGCAGGGCGCACTGTCCTCTCCAGATTCAGACACTAGTCAAACAGAATGTGAAGCTGTTGTGAAATGTTGCTACGCTGAGACGTAGGTCTACATCCCATCCACACCTCTGAACCACACCTCTTTAACGCACAAATGCCATTCATACCGAGGACAAAGACGGGCACAGACGCCATTCATAACATGCAATCATTCACTTCCGTTTCTCAAACCCATGGTCCTTGGATAAACGCCTGCTAGTCCAGAGAATACATTTCATTCTGAAGAAAAATACATATTGTACTAGTACAATACAAACGCAACTAGGGACAGGTAGTCAGATGGCTGAGCAGTGAGGGAGTCGGACTAGTAATCTGAAGGTTGACAGTTCGATTCCCAGCCGTGCCAAATGACGTTGTGTCCTTGGGCAAGGATCTTCGCCCTACTTGCCTCGGGGGAATGTCCCTGTACTTACTGTAAGATGCTCTGGATAAGAGCGTCTGCTAAATGACTAAATGTAAACTACATACACATGGCAATTGTAATAATTTGTTATCCAACCATATGGCCCTCTGAGGATGAAAACAAAAGCAGTGGCAGGTTGAAAACACCATACTTGAGATCGCTGCAGCAGCTGAAACTCAATACAGACAAGTTTCATCTTATTTCAATTTTATTTTATTTATCTTTTAAAACCAATAGGAATTGGGGATGTCTTTAAAATGGGTACAATGATAAAAAACTGACCATTTTCTTTCTTTTCCACCTCTTTTCCTTCAGAGTGAGAGTAGGGATTAACAGTTGGGTTGTATGGTGTGTGTGTGCGTTTGTCTGCCTGCATGTGTGTGTGTGTGTCATACAGTGTGCGGCGTGTAAGGTAGTCCTATTGTAAACCCAGAAAGAGGAGTAAGCAGCCTTAGTGAATGGACACGTACCCGCAGTCAGACTAGCCAAGGGTCTTCCTGTCTAATAACTGCCTGCTTGCTTGTGTGTGTGTGCGCGCGCATGTGTGTTTGTGAGTGTGTGTTTGTGTGTGCGTGTCCAGATGTGTCTGTGTGTGTGTGTGTGTGTGTGTAGGACGGTCACAGGGTTTTGGGGGCATTTCTGAGGTGGATTGAATATTGCACTCCCGCGAGATTTCAAAAAACAGAAAGTGAAACAACATGGCTCTAGAAAAAAGGATTACAGTGTCCTTGCCCCTGCCCAACTCTAGACTGCCACACTAATCATAGCTAGAGAATAAATATAGCAGACATTTAAAACCCAGCCAATCCCTAAATTAAAAGTGACTTCAAGCGAGTGAAGGAGGAGAGAAAAAGCATGAGAGAAATGCATTTTCAGTGGAACTTTTTGGAGATTTTACGCTGTGAAAAATGTCTCAATACCAGAACGGAGTTTTAGTTTTTTAAACATGGAATAGTATTGTAATGCGCTGAAGGGTTTTAAAACATATCTTGTGAGATACATTAGCCTGCGCCAAACATCATAATATCAATATTTAAAGGATAAAATACAAATCAACAATATTAATATCATTTGTTTTGTTGTTGTTGTTGTCATCATCATATTACAACTTACTTGTGTGTAAAAAATACAAATAAAAAGTTATCCATAATTTAAAATGGAAAAATCTGAATGGACTTGAGTTGAACAAATTCTGGACCATGATTGGACACTAGTAACCGGGAGGGGAGGGGGGGGGGGTGTCACCCATCAGTGTGCTTTGACCTTATTCATTGGTACGGCTGGTGGATCTCTACATCTGTATTCACTCATTCTGTGATCAATTAGCCATGACTGTGTGTTAAATCATCACAATAATTACTGATAGCTTTCTCTTTTTATCTCTCCTTGTTGGAATAGTTTTCCCACCAGTTGCACACGGAGGGATGCAGACAGACAGACTACTGCACACAGCAGTTGTGGACGTTGGCATCCTTGAAGCGCAGACGCATCTTGGGTCTGTATTTCTCGAGGTAAAGAAGCTGTTTGGAATTGAACGCTCCACGTCTTTTCCTGACGGGCGAGAGAGAGAGAGGAAGAAAGAGAGGACGAGAGAGTGCGAGAGAATGAGAGGAAGAGAGAGAGAGGAAGAAAGAGAGGGATAGATAGAGGGCGAGAGAGAGAGAGACGGATCGTAGGTTAGAAACGAAGGGATGAAACAATCTCCTAAAGTCATGAGCGATTCAGGACAAATCTAAACGGTACAATCAAACGCTCTCGTCAGTTCACTTTAAGGGAAGTCATTTTACGGAAGCACAGTGAAAACTGGCAGAAGTATATTCGAAAAAGAACTTGTCCAACTGAACGCAACAATGGACTGGGTTGATAGAGAAGAGGTACTCACTGTCTTATGAACTGCACTGCGTCCTCATACTTCATCCCAGTCTCGATCAACGCTAAGGCCACCAGGACTGGAGCTCTGACACAGCAAGAGATGGAGAGACCAAGAGAGTGAAGGAGGAGAGAGAAAGAGAGAGTGGATGGGGGAAGGGAGAAGACACGAAGGGAGAGAAAGTAAAAGAGAGTGAAGGAGGAGAGAGAAAGAGAGTGGATGGGGGAAGGGAGAAGACACGAAGGGAGAGAAAGTAAAAGAGAGTGAAGGAGGAGAGAGAAAGAGAGAGTGGACGGGGGAAGGGAGAAGACACGAAGGGAGAGAAAGTAAAAGAGAGTGAAGGAGGAGAGAGAAAGAGAGAGTGGACGGGGGAAGGGAGAAGACACGAAGGGAGAGAAAGTAAAAGAGAGTGAAGGAGGAGAGAGAAAGAGAGAGTGGACGGGGGAAGGGAGAAGACACGAAGGGAGAGAAAGTAAAAGAGAGTGAAGGAGGAGAGAGAAAGAGAGAGAAAAGAGAGAATAGTTGAATAGCATCCTTCATATGGTTTCACGGTTCTGAGGGCGGGAGGTGTAAACCTGGGAAACGGGCCTGGGAAACCTGCAGGGGTCCCTGGGTTCAACTGCTGCCCACTGGGACGTCAAGTTCACACCCTGGCCCCTCTCTCCCTCACACACACACGTTGTGTGATAAGTAGGACATTGTAAGACAACCTTCTCACCAGGAAAACAGGGGAGGGGGGGGAGAGAAAAATAATAAAACAAAACGCAGCAAAACGATTTAATTGTCAGCCAGCCCAGCGCATCAACCTCCCTTGCTGACGGAGCATTCCTGTGTGGGTTCTCACTCACTCACTCACACTCTCTCTCTCACACACACACACACACACACACACACAGAGAAAAGGGAGAAACCGTGAAAAAGAGGGTAAAAAAAAAAAAAAAGGGTGAGAAATGAAGGTGCGAGAACCGAATGGAGGCACAAACTAAAAACACTTGCTGCTCCCACGCAAGGGCTGCGGTCTGTGAGGCCTCACCATCCAACCTGAACAAAAGCTGCTGCTCTGTGAAGCCAGTGAAGCCAAGAGGAGCTGAAAGCAAAAACTCCGGTCTAACTACCACACTATTTCAGTAGCTGGGCGGTTTCTTTGAAATGCCAAAAAAAAATGAAAAAAAGTTTCTTGGAATGCGTTAGCTCGTGGGTGTGCGTGCGATTGTTTACCCCGGAATGCGACTGCATTGGCACCCTGTGATTTCCGCAATCCGGAAAACTGGAGCGTTGGAGCGTTCCTGTATGGGCACGAGCAATTCTGCACTTGAGTGTGATTGGCAACCTACACAAGCTTGTTGTTTGATGAAATAGAGCGAGCGTGTCAAAATGACTTGTCAGCCAATAGTTCAAAAGCCTTCAAAATAACTTTCAGTCGCACAGTCAAATACCTACTTTTGTACAGTTTTTTAATTTATTATTATAGATATCACATCATCTTTTGGCTCAAAATAGTAGCTCCCAGTCGCTCACTGTGTAAGAGCTCGTACCATTAACACAGGGACGTCATCTGAAACATAATAAACCGGACAGGGGCCTACCGCATGCATCCATCAGCCAGGATCAGGCCATCTCCCTGGTGACTGAACACCTGGTGCTTTCACCTGAACCACAAGCTTACCAGAGAGACTGGATAGCTTCACTGATTCATGGCTGAACCAGCTGATGGGCCCTTTTTCCAGAGCCACTGACGGAGCGGGCGGTCAAGCACAGGAGAGCAGGGATAAATCACTGGCTCTAATGGGGGGGTTAAAATAAAAACATTGACCGGGGAGAGACTGTGTGGGCATCACCTCACTGAAGAGAGGACGAGACATGAACCTGCCGATCGATGCTCAGAGAGCGAGAGAGCGAGAGAGCGAGAGAGCGAGAGAGAGAGAGAGAGAGAGAGAGAGAGAGAGAGAGCGAGAGAGAGAGCGAGAGAGAGAGAGAGAGAGAGAGAGAGAAGACTGGCTGTTTAAGCTGTGTAAAACAATGGCTGCGTTAGAGGACCAGGACAAGTCGTGGAGATCCTGCCTCTGAGTGGATGATGGACATGAAGACCACCTGGAGGGTTTCTCGTCCTCCCAGGGGGGTCGGATTGAAGGCGGGGAAATGAAACCGTGCACTGCACACAAGAGCCAGTCTAACGCTAACTAGCTGATGCTAACAGGAAGAAAAGGGAAAGAGTGGACTGTGTTTACCATAAATGCCACTGGGAACCACACAAGCCCCTGGCAAAAAAGAGCCTCTGTCTTGAACTCACCCTAGGGACCTGGCTAACACTACCCGGCGGCTAATTGGATAGGAGGTGCGAGACACCGCAGCTGTGCAGCTGGAGCCACCGCTAGCTGGAGCCACCGCTAGCTGGAGACACCGCTACTTGGAGACACCGCTAGCTGGAGACACCGCTAGCTGCTGGAGACACCGCTAGCGGCTGGAGCCACCGCTAGCTGGAGCCACCGCTAGCTGGAGCCACCGCTAGCTGGAGCCACCGCTAGCTGGAGCCACCGCTAGCTGGAGCCACCGCTAGCTGGAGCCACCGCTAGCTGGAGCCACCGCTAGCTGGAGCCACCGCTAGCTGGAGCCACCGCTAGCTGGAGCCACCCGCTAGCTGGAGCCACCCGCTAGCTGGAGCCACCGCTAGCTGGAGCCACCGCAAGTTGGAGCCACCCGCTAGCTGGAGCCACCGCTAGCTGGAGCCACCGCTAGGAGATACTCACCGGCCCAGCCCTGCCACACAGTGCACAGCGATGCAGCAGCCTGGCTCTTCACGGAACTTGGTCTTTAGCAGGTTGAGCCAATCGTCCACGATCTGGGTAGGGGGCGGGGCGCCATCGTCAAAGGGCCAATCCTACGGAGACAAAGCGGATCAGTGGCGAAATACGTAGGAGCCCGCTTCCTGGTGGAGTGGTGCTGACTGAGATAATGGTGCGTGTGTGTGTGTGTGTGTACGCACCAGGACCTGGATCCCTTCCTTCTCCACAGGGGCCTTATCATAGGTGGCGTCACACACCCGCACCAAAGTGTTCACCTCACACTTCTTCAGTTCCTGAGAGACAGAGAGAGAGAGAGAGAAAAAGAGAGGCAGAGTGAGAGTGAGGCAGTGTGTGTGTGTGAGAGAGAGAGAGAGAGAGAGAGAGAGAGAGAGAGTGAGAAAAATAGAGGTAGAATGAGAAAGTGAGGCAGAGGGTGAGAGAGAGAGTGAGGGAGAGAAAGCGAGAGGGTGAGAGGAAGAGAGAGAGGCAGAGTGAGAGAAAGAGAGTGAGATAGTGAGGCAGAGAGTGAGCGAGAGAGAGAGGAAGTGAGAGGAAGAGAGTGAGAGAGAGGAAAGACAAACTGTCAATCCATGCATTCATAAACTTGCTCTAACTTGCTCTAAGTGTTTACAGTAATCCACAGACACAGTCGTAAACAGGAGCTCACCTCTGTGAACTTGTTGAGCGTGGCATTTGTTGGGTTGTGGGTGATGAGGAACCTCATGCACTCGTAGGAAATCTCGACTGCAGCGGGGCGGTTCATGTTGGCGAGACGGCTTTAAGAAAATTAAAATAAAAATACTTATTTCTATTACAAAAAAAATGTGACTTTTGGCTCAGATGTCAGCAAAGACTTGTAGTACGTTTCTGTACGATAAAAAAATGTAATAAATTAAAAACAACAAAACAGGTGGGGAGGGAGGGATGACAACAGTTTCTACAGGATGGGTACAAAAAAGTGGAAACCAAAAAAGGATGAACTAGTCCACAGTACTTCAGGGATGTCAAAAAAAGGGTAAAAATGAAACTTTAAAATGAAAACAAAAAAAAGGGGAGACTATCCAAGAGTCATCCAATCAGTTTACCCCATTCAGGAGAGCTGTTTGTGATTGGCTATTCGAAGAGAAAGATGAGAAGGGAAGAGAAGGGCGATTCCTTATTGGCTGGGACAGAGCTGGGCGATCTGGCCTAGGACTACGCGGTATCCCAGATGGCCGTGAGAAGAGACAGGGGTTCCCAGTGTGCTGGCAGTCAGGGGGGCTTCTGGGTAGCGTAGTCCCGAGGGGGGCGGCCGATTCACTTGTCCACGAAGGAGAGGTGCTGTGCCTGGCAGAAGTCTCCACTCACACTCACATTCGCCATATATGTACGGCCCAAATCGACACAGAAACACTGAGGGAGAGAGACAGAGGGGGAAAAGGGAGACAACAAAAAAAAAAAGATGTTATTAACTCATGCAAATCTAATCTTTTGGAATATTGGGTGTGAATAAAACAAATATACATGTCAAGGCTAAACAAAAGCTGCATAAGATATGCACTAGTCTGTTGAGCATAATAAACACAGAATCAAAACACACATGAAGCCTTGGTTTGTGTAACAGTTGGGGTCACCATGTCTACTCTCTCTCTCATGGTGTGTGAGTGACAGGGAGGTGAAACCAGGTACCCACAATACTAGAGGAAAAACATCACAACGCCCACAGGCCGAAGCAGACATGTCACGTGACAGCCGGGTGTCTGGGCTTCAGAAGAAGAACACCTTGGTAGTATATCTTCACGTCTATCCCCTACACAACTAAGGCGGCCCGGTCAGTCTTCCTGTGTCAAGACCTGGAGCGTCTGATCTCAGCTGGCACAAACCGGCTCCGGCAATGAGCCTCCACACAGCGAGGAGGGAGGGAGGGGGGCGTTGCTGGGCTGACGCACGCATGTGGTGTCGAGAGAAAGGGGCCGAGAGAGAGGGACAAAAAAGAGGGAGGGAGGAACAAGCTTGGACTTCAGCACAGTGTCAGAGCCAGTCACAAGGTGAGGATTACTGGTGGGCAAGGCTTCAAACGGTCAGACTGTTTCACAGTCCCACGCTCCCCCCTTCCACCTCCCTGAGACTCCTGGAGACGGCCTCTCCTTCTCCCCTTCCTTATTCATCCCAATCTTTGGGCTGACACGTCAGTAGCACTTTGTCCACACACACACACACACACTAACGTGGGCAGGTGAATCACAAACAGGGCTTCCCTATGAGTCCCTCCCTCCAGCACCTGTCCCCAGTCTCTCCCTCCAGCACCTGTCACCTGTCCCCAGTCCCTCCCTCTCTCCCGTCCCTCCCTCCCTCTCTCCCATCCCCAGTCCCTCCCTCCCTCTCTCCCGTCCCCAGTCCCTCCCTCCCTCCCACTCTCCCGTCCCTCCCTCTCTCCCGTCCCCAGTCCCTCCCTCCCTCCCTCTCTCCCGTCCCTCCCTCCCTCTCTCCCGTCCCCAGTCCCTCCCTCCCTCTCTCCCGTCCCCAGTCCCTCCCTCCCACTCTCCCGTCCCTCCCGTCCCCAGTCCCTCCCTCTCTCCTGTCCCCAGTCCCTCCCTCCCACTCTCCCGTCCCTCCCGTCCCCAGTCCCTCCCTCTCTCCTGTCCCCAGTCGACAGCAGGCCCCGGCTCAACACACTTAAGAGGGACAGTCCTCCCACAAACAGAGCGGCTTCAGAAAGGTTGTGTCCCTTCCTGAGCCCTCGTTCCCCCCTTTCAGCTTCGGCTCCTCGCAAATCAGCCTGGTCGCATCCCCTCCTTCCAGCCCAGTCGCTCTCTTCCAGGGCCCCACCCTTCCCCCCTGTTCTGTTCATCTGTGCCAGCACCTGCCTTCAAAAGAGACAGCAGCTCTACAGAGGCCAGAGATCTTCCCAGACGCCTTTAATTATTACCTCTGACCGGCCCCTCTATCCCTCCCGACAATACCTGGCATTATGATGGGCAAGACAGTGCGAGCAGAAGAAAGGGGAGGGGGGGCAGAGAAAAAGACGACATCAGAAGATCCTTGTCATCAGCTTCAAATTCCCCAGAATAGGGAGGTGGAGATGGGTTGTCAACGGCAGGTATTTACAGGTGATGTCACTGAGGTGAGAGCACCAGGCCTCTCACTGGAGAGATGGGAGGATAAAAGGGGGCCGTGGAGAGTCCCTCCCCCCTCCCCTGGGGACCCAGGAGGCAGACATTACTGGACAACAGCAGGTCCGAGCGAGAGCGGCGCGACGGCCTGCTTCTTGTAGTTCGACACGACTACGGCTGCGATGAAAGGAGATCCGTGAGCCCTTTCAAAGCGAGCCGCAACCTTAGATGTGACGAGTACAGGGTAGTGAAACTAGATGTGTCAGTGAGCGCCAACTCCGGGCTGAGCGTGAGATAAGACCCTTCCCCCACAGATCAGCAGCACCCCGTTCTCTCACGCTGATATCAGATTAGCTTTTTGCCATCAGCAACATCTTAATTATCGGCCGCTGAGCAGAATTAGCGTCCTATTCCATGCGGTCAGCACACAGGCTCTGAGCAGCATGCGCACGCCTTGGTCGATTCCTTCTGAGGTTCTGTGTATTGAGGTTCTGTGTTCTGAGGTTCTGTGTTCTGAGGTTCTGTGTTCCGAGTGTCAAAAAGCTGCCTCCTTCCCTCGTTTCCTTCTTCTAGGAAAAGGATTGTTTGTGTGTCAACGAAAACGCAACGCTCCGTTGACCAAGGCGTCTATGGACTACACAGCTTGTTGATTAGAACAGGGTATGAAGGAGGGGGGGGGGGGGGGGGGGGGGGTGGACTTTGGCAGAATTGAGACGTACCCCAGGAGGTGGGTGGTTTCAGCCTAGTGACATTGTCTTGTCAAAAGAGCTGTCAGTCAGCCAGCCAAGCTGTCAGAAGATCAGCTGGCTGATGCACTTGTTACACCAGGGCAGCTAGTCAGCTTCCCCTGTGTCGGGAACTCATGCAAATGACCCAGAATTTGCACACTGGTTCTGCAAAACAAGTCTTTGCAGATGGCGGCGGCTTGAGCAAACCACGCACGCACGCACGCACGCACGCACGCACACACACACACACGCGATCGGTTTTGTCAGGCAAACAGTATGAATAACCACACGGGAAATGCAACTAACACTTGTGGTGTGAAAGTCACTATACCATCGGTGTCTTTAAGTATGCTGTCAAACTCCCAGTGTGGGTGATATTCACCCTGTCACTCACTAAAGCCAGTGCCTGTGTAAGCTTACTCTGTTCCCAGAGAAGCCTGGAAGTAAACTGCTCTGTAGTACTCCGGTAGCTCACTGGATAAGTGTGTACTACTTAGGCCTTACCAAATGGGCCTGGGAGCAAATCCAGCCTTTGCTGCAAGGCAGCAATTTTGTAAACTACATTTCGTCTCGTTTTTATTCGTCAACGATATTGCATTATACATTTAATTATAGTCATCGTCACATGACCAGCATTTACGTTGCGTCTCGTCTCGTTTGTCACTTGATAAAGGTTCGTTGACGACGATATTTAGTCATAATTTTCGTTGACGAAAGCAACACTACTTACAACTGTACTTTTTATTATTTATTTTTTTATCCTCTAATTTGCAGCCATGTTCCCAATGGTCTACGTATAGCAAGCAAGAATCGACCAGATGATGGGACGACACTAACCGGAACAAACCAAAAGCAGTTTTAAGATGCACACGATCGAGCCGGTGCTGCGAAACGACGACTCCAGTTGCATGCTGGGCCCCTTAATCGTCCGTAGGAGGGTGGGAGAAAGGTAAGGGGGAACTATCCCCTGGTGCCCTGCTCCCTGTCACATGATATCCTGGTGGGCTAATATGATAGGGAGAGCGTGAGAGCTGATAGGAGACACCAGCCCCAATCATCTGGCCTCCCAGTGCAATCTCCTACACATTGACAGAGTGTGTGGGTGTGTGTGTGGGAGGGGGGTAAGAAAGGGGAGAGAAGTCAAGAGCACTAGTGTCCGGAGTGATAATGAGCCCTGCTATCTTACAACAGAGAACAAAAGTACCAAAACAAGTCATACAAGAAGAGTCAGATGGCTGAGCGGTTAGGGAATCGGCTATTAATCAGAAGGTTGCCGGTTCGATTCCAGGCCGTTCAAAATGACGTTGTGCCCTTGGGCAAGGCAGTTCACCCTACTTGCCTCGGGGGGAATGTCCCTGTACTTCCTGTAAGTCGCTCTTGATAAGAGCGTCTGCTAAATGACTAAATGTAAATGTAAGAAGAACAAAAAGGCTTTTGTGAACCCTGTAAAAACTGCATCGTCAGATGCTCGCATTTCTCGTGAAAGCACCGAGATAAAAACCCTCGGCTGTAGAACGAGCCTAGTTGTACAAACAAAAGGCGGCCTCCGATTTCCTAATGATTGATCTGGAACTGGCCGGAGGGAACCTGATTTGCATGTTCCACATGGGCGCCGCAGCTCTCTGGTATGTGGCGTGGTAACCAGGCTAGCACTATCAGGACTGGCACGGCGCCAAACGGGATCTTTCAGGAGAACCGAGAACTGAAACCGCACGCACGCCAACAATAGTTGACGCTAATTGATGGACAACGTAGGAAAAGCTGTTCTAGAGGGCGAGGTAGAGGGGGAGCGCAGCGACGATTCAAATCAGAACCCACGCGTCAAACGACTTCCCTGAGGAGAATAAAGCCTGACGTCTGGGCCACCCGAGAGAAGCTTCCCTCCACCCACTCGCCCATCCTGCTCATGTTGACATCCTTGAACACTGTGTGAAACATGGAGGGGAGGGGGGGGGATTAGTGGGATTGTGAATAGCCGATAGAACCGGCACAGGGCTGTAATCCCCTGTTCTCAGATCCCGAAGATCTGGAGTCAAAATCCAGCTGAGCGGGTAGCGTGGACACGGAGCGACCAGAACCCAGGTCCAGACCCCCGGGTCTAGACCCCCGGGTCTAGACGGGGTCTCTGGCATGGCTGTTTGGCTGAATCTCTGTGCATGAAGCGGAAGACTCAGGACAAGATTCATGTTGTACCGACTTGCTGTTGTGGCCTCAGGGCCACAACAGCAAGTAAAACACGAATGATCTGGCACAGGAAGCTGTGCACCAACAAAAAATAAAAAAAACTGTACAGGAAAAACTAAGAGCTGAATGTTTAGCCAAGTGGGACAGAAAGTCAGTCATGGGTAAAAGCCAAGGGTGAACTTCAGCCGGCGTCGTCCTCTACGACCCATGTTGGGTGGAGGTGTCATGATGGGTGATGGGGAAGCAGCATGGAGGGATGGAAGGCGCGCATCTACAGCAAGGTCCTGCTGCTTCACAGCTGTGCCAGGGGGGAGAGGGAGTGTCTGGCCTGGCCTGGCCTGGCGACTAGGGCAGGCAGGGAGTCCTGTTCTGGTTTGAGTCACTGGGCTAAAAGGACAATGACAGTATCACAGCAGGAGACGTTGTTGTGCTTTGTTAACTCACGCCCTTACCCCTGCCCTCTACTGAATCCTGAATCCCCCCCCTCACACACACAGTGTGATGGGGATAGCACTGTCCCCACTGCCCAGCAGGAAGAGGGCAAGGGCAGAACAGCAAGCCCGGTCTCAATCATAAGACATGATGTAAACGTGAGAAGGGGACAGCGAGTAGCCAGGCCTATGGCAGCCAGCATTCTCTCCTCTGCGCACAAACAACAAAGGGTTAGCCGCGGAGGTGTTCCAACCAGACAGGGCCGCGAACGAGAGGAGACAAAGAGACAGAGGGGGGGGGGGGGGGGGGGGAGTGGGCTGTACCTGGATAGATAAGAGGGTTGAGTCATAGACACGGCAGCCAACGTTTCGCTGACCTGATCCTCGTACGGGTGTCATATGGGAAAGGCAGCTTCTGTGAATCAGGGCTGAAACCTGCTTCTGAGAACTGAATGTGGGAAGCTGGAAAGGCACAGGTGGAACTCAGAAGAGGGTTGGGCTTTTTCGGGGAAGGCGCTGTGTTCTTTCGGGTACAAAACGGGTGTGTTGTGCTTTAGATGTTTCGAGATTACTGCCGCTGTTCTGGATCTCACATTCAGCCTGACTTGCTTTGTGTGTCAGCATTGTTAGAGAAAACTCAGCAATAACCCTGGTGTGGCAGCAAAGGTGTGAGAGACTCCCTTAAGCTGAGATGTTTGTGTAGCGGTGTGCCAAGTGTGTGCAGTGCTGGCGTTTTCAGAACGCAGAAGTTGGTCGAAACAGAGGATGATAGCGGACATGGGATTCACTGGGGCATTACAGAAAGGTTTGTTTCATCCAATTGCCTTTATGAATGGCGACTGACATTTCCGGAACTCTCCATGTAGAAGGGCACTCGCGACGCCTTGCAGATAATCTTTCACGTTGGGGAAGGAAGATGGGGTGAACAAGGACAACGAGGAGAGAGAGGGAGAGAGTGAGAGAAAAAGAAAAAGGGGAGGGGGGGAGAAGAAAACACTGAATGAGAGATTGTGTGAGAGAAAGTGGGAAGAGAAACAGGCCTAGATAAGGCAGAGGCACACCTGCCCCAGGCCCCAGCTGTTTAGCTGCTGTGACGTCAATGCTGTGATATTCATGGTGGGTGGCTCATCCTACTACAGAGTGAAGAGGAGGGGGGGGGGGTGTGACCGTCACACACCTACGCACACACACAGCTCACCACCCCAACCACACAGCCATAACTGGGTCAGAGGACAGGAGAAAAGAACCCTCCCACCTCCCTCTTCCCCCTCCACCGACACTTAGTAAAAGATAAGAGGGCCCGAGTCCCGGGTTAGAGTCCAGCACGGAGGGACCCGAGCACAGGGCATGTTGACAAGCGGCCAGGGGACACGGAGCAAACACAGTTTACGGGACGCGAGCGGCCCACCTCTCCCGCTAAAGGGCGAGGTTGACAAACACAACAACCCTTCACAACCGTCAACAGAGCCCTGTCTCTGAGGGGGGGGGGGGGGGCGGGGCTCCCCCCTCCCCCCTCTGGGCGTCTGTTCTGGAAGGAGGGGGCGGGGGGGTTTAGGAGCCGGGCTCGGGCATGTTGGGGCAGCACACCACAGGGAGCCACTCCTCGCCTCACACCTAACTTGCTGCGTTGGCAGCAGCCCGGCGGGAGCACTCCCCTGATTGGCCGACGGGGAGCCCAGTTGTCCCTGAGGAGTTGAAAGAGATACCCTCTGAGGATACGGCCGTCGCGAGGGGGTTGGGTGACGTGTTGCTTTGTTGGCTGGATGCCAGTGAGGGTGCGATATGGGGGGGTGGGGGTAAGTGAGCTTCTGAGAAGTACGGCTGATGGAAGCTTCTCGGAACGTGGCTAAAGGAGGACCAGGTGTACCTTACTGTGGAGAGGCTGGCTTTCTGGGAAGACGGAGTTTGAGCGAGCCCTGGCTGGGAGGGTTGGAGAGGGTACGTGAGGTGATGGGAAATCTGAGCAGCAGTGCCCTCTGCGTTTGAGGCTACACCTCTGCCCTGCGTTTGAGGCTACACCTCTGCCCTGCGTTTGAGGCTACACCTCTGCCCTGCGTTTGAGGCTACACCTCTGCCCTGCGTTTGAGGCTACACCTCTGCCCTGCGTTTGAGGCTACACCTCTGCCCTGCGTTTGAGGCTACACCTCTGCCCTGCGTTTGAGGCTACACCTCTCAGCGGAGCGGGAAGCAGACCGATGGCTCGGCCCCGTGGTTTTTAATTTGAATTCAAGCCATTTTCAAATGTTTGATCGGATCAATGGAAGAATGTTCATGCTGGTCGAGATATAGGCCCGATGTGCAAACACGAGAGACAAACACCGTGATCCAGCGCAGAAGTGCGCAGTGCGTTTTCTTCACGTAAGGCTTTTTACCAAGTCTAAAGATCAGCTTTGTGTGTGGGGCAGACAGCAGACCGAATGTCTCGAGTCTTAAGCCTAATTCACATCAATTATCTCTGGTGGTGAAGAAGAGCAGTGCTCAGACAGTGTCACCACAGGGATAGTCACTCGAGTTCGCTGTATTTATACTCTTAAGATAACCAAAGATAGCCGTGAGCCCAAGACCTTTTCTGGCAGGGAGACGGGCTGGGGCACCACTGGACCTAAATTCTCCCTCTTCTCAGGTGAAACCTGCCAATCAGCCCTGGGTGTTGACCGCAAGGCCCAGTGAACACAACCACTTAGTCTACTTAGCACCAGGACAACACTCACCAAAGTAGGCCAATATTCAACACCGGCCTCAAGGGCCAACCACAACACGTATGCACAAACCAACACACACATGAGTGCACATGCAAACACAGATGTTACGCTTTTAGAAACGCCATGTTCAAACAACAACAAGTCGAACAACAATTCTCTGCCTCTACTGTACAGACATGCATGTATTTAAACAAGCTTAAAATAAGAGGTGAAACGGATCTTTGCTCTATAAATACACCTAAGCACACAAACAAACACACTCTTAGGCTTCGTCCAGGCATCCTACTCTAAAGGGGTTGCCCGGTTCACCACAAGACATGCCTCACCTAGACCAGCAGTACTTTTCCTGGGTTAAGCTACTGGATACGACAACCACCACAGCCCCAATGGAGACCGTCAACCAGCGCAGCGAAGACGACAACATAACAGTCCTTAGCAGTCCAAACAAAAGGAACACCTTCCCTTGATTAGCAAAGCTTATTAGCCTAAATATGCTACACACTTGGTGCCTAAGTCTGTTGCATGGCTACCGGTTCCCATGGGACTAAACGTGAACCTGTTATTCTGCTGCCTTCCCTGGGTGAAGCAGAGGAGGTGGGGGTGAGAGGTATAAGCATGTGTGTTCTCTACAGACTATCCTCCCTATACGAGGCAGCGGCCACTTATCACAGGGGCTTTTGCCAGCTCTGAAACAACACGACGATCAAAGTGGCCGCGATAGTGCCGAAAGGGAGGGCGTGCGAGGCTAGTGCGTCTCTCGCTCTCCATCTCTGCCGACCCCCTTCTCTCTGAAAACCGAAAGATTAGGAGACCTCATGGGGTGGGGTGGGGAGGGTAAAGAAAACTAAGTTCAGGAAAAATAGAAGACATTCAGCCTTAACATGTTATTCCAGTGTTCAGGTCACTATGGTGTCAGACTAGGCAAACAAAAATTATGATAAACACGAGATAGCTTTAGTAGTGTTTGTTGATAGACTAGCTTCTGGAAGCTCGCTGCCACACAAATGATCTCTGGTTGAGAGTCCACGCAGGTTTACCTCTTTGTTTACCTCCATTCAAATCAAGCCTCAACTTTGCAAGTCAAAGCATGCCATTCAAAATGTAACATAGGAAAGTCAGGCTGGGAAAGTCAGGCTGGGAGTCAGGTGGCTGAGCGGTTAGGGAATCGGGCTAGTAATCCGAAGGTTGCCAGTTCGATTCCGGCTCAAGCCAACTGACGTTGTGTCCTTGGCAAGGCACTTCACCCTACTTGCCTCGGGGGAATGTCCCTGTATTTACTGTAAGTCGCTCTGGATAAGAGTGTCTGCTAAATGACTAAATGTAAATGTAAGGAAAGATGGTGATAACAAGGAGAGCTGGAGGAGGACATGGGCAGAATGTTCGCAGATGTTAGCAGCAGGATAAGAGAAGCCGGATGGTCAAAGGTTGAACATTCACCCGTTGCGAGGCTTGTCCCTTTTAAACATTCGCCAACAAGTCAAATGGATCACCTAGTTACTGTTGACAGGTGTCCATCCAGAACAACCAGGATGCTGGTTTCACAACCAACGCCAGGTTCTGAAGTAGCAATCCTGACAGAATGTTACTTTGTGTCTCTTTGACACTCTCCCGCTTATATAGTCTGTCCCTTTTACCGCAACACCCCCATCCCAACTCATAGAAGTCTGTCACGTTTACCCCCCCCCCCCCCATCTGAAAAAACGACCGGTGACAGCTATTGTCATGGAAAATGTGCTAGGAGACAGACTCCAGCTAACCCTAAGCTCTTTAATGAGTCATAATCTCCAAACACAAATGTAATCAGCTCTCTTCCAGAAGGTCAGGCCCTCAAGCCGCATACTCTGCCTGGCCGCCTCTCTACCTGTCCACACCCACACACAGAACAGGCTGCTCTAATAGCTGCTTGGAGACCAGAGACTGGGGTTTCCCAGGTCGGTTTGGGGGAGTGTGGAGTTCTCTTTTAAATAAGTTATATAAATGTTCAGTCATGCAACCAGTGTCTGTGCAACAGCAAACACGTGAAATGTATCTAGTTGGAATTGGGTTACACCACACTTGAATGTCTGCATTGAAGTTACTGCAATGACTGGACAGTGGCAACCACTTTGTGTGGTGGTTCGCTGAGCTCATGGCATCACTTCCTGTTCCTGTCTGAAGCCAAGTAGTAAACATGCAATTTACTAAACCTGAATTTGCCTAAAGACCATTATCCATAAGTAAATACGCAAAGTTTTGCACAGAAACATATCTTACATTTCAAGATGTACAGATAACTTATCACATCCTTGCCTCTCACAGTTCTCACACACAGACCGACAGGACACAGAGAGGACCAAGGCATTGCTTTGTTGCTAGAGGCCCGCTGTGGTATTAATCTGTCTGACATTTCAAGACAAACTTCTCTTTGAAAAACACCACGTTGCAGAGATGCCTGTTGCCATAACGACCGGCATCTGAGGGGGGTGGGGGGGACAGACGGTCCCGGCCGTCCCTCCGGAAGTGCAGGAGAGGAAAGCGGGAGCATCCCTTTTTAAACATTTACACAGACTAACGAGGGGGGGGGGGGGCCAAGGATGGCGGATCGGTGCCTGGAGAGGCAGTCTTCCCCCTCAGGTTAGCATTGATCTGGGACCAGCCCGTTCTGCCTGCGTCTTCAGAGAGGATGGAATGCTAGGACTGACCTTTCGTCAAACTGCTGAGGGTGACTCCGTCCAACCCCCCCTCCGGTCTCGCTGCACACACACACGCAGCGGGCATGCTGTGAAAAGCCGCACAATTCATGTTTTTAAATAAGCTGCCTGAGAAGCTAAATGAAAGGGCCACTGTCCTCCAATGGGGAACATCGTCCCTTGTAGCATGTCAGTGGGGAACTGAGAGAGAGAGAGAGAGAGAGAGAGAGGCAGAGAGAGAGGGGCAGAGAAAGAGAGAGAGGCAGAGAAAGAGAGAGAGGCAGAGAAAGAGAGAGGCAGAGAAAGAGAGAGAGAGAGAGAGAGAGAGGCAGAGAGAGAGAGAGAGAGAGAGGCAGAGAGAGAGAGAGGCAGAGAGGCAGAGAGCAGAGAGGCAGAGAGGCAGAGAGGCAGAGAGAGGCAGAGAGAGAGAGAGAGAGAGGCAGAGAGAGAGAGGCAGAGAGAGAGAGAGAGAGAGGCAGAGAGGCAGAGAGGCAGAGAGGCAGAGAGGCAGAGAGAGAGAGAGAGAGAGAGAGAGAGAGGCAGAGAGGCAGAGAGGCAGAGAGAGAGAGAGAGGCAGAGAGAGCAGAGAGAGGCAGAGAGAGAGGAGAGAGGCAGAGAGAGAGAGAGAGGCAGAGAGAGAGAGGCAGAGAGAGAGAGAGAGAGAGGCAGAGAGGCAGAGAGGCAGAGAGGCAGAGAGGCAGAGAGGCAGAGAGAGAGAGAGAGAGAGAGAGGCAGAGAGGCAGAGAGGCAGAGAGAGAGAGAGAGGCAGAGAGAGGCAGAGAGAGGCAGAGAGAGGCAGAGAGAGGCAGAGAGAGGCAGAGAGAGGCAGAGAGAGAGAGAGAGAGAGAGAGAGAGAGGCAGAGAGAGGCAGAGAGAGGCAGAGAGAGGCAGAGAGAGGCAGAGAGAGCAGAGAGAGGCAGAGAGAGGCAGAGAGAGGCAGAGAGAGGCAGAGAGAGAGGCAGAGAGAGAGGCAGAGAGAGAGGCAGAGAGAGAGGCAGAGAGAGAGGCAGAGAGAGAGGCAGAGAGAGAGGCAGAGAGAGAGGCAGAGAGAGAGAGAGAGAGAGAGAGAGAGAGAGAGAGAGAGAGAGAGAGAGAGAGGAGAGAGAGAGAGGAGAGAGAGAGAGAGAGAGAGGAGAGAGAGAGAGAGAGAGAGAGAGAGAGAGAGAGGAGAGAGAGAGAGAGAGGAGAGAGAGAGAGAGAGAGAGAGAGAGAGAGAGAGAGGAGAGAGAGGAGAGAGAGAGAGAGAGAGAGAGAGAGAAGAGAGAGAGAGAGAGAGAGAGAGAGAGAGAGAGAGAGAGAGAGAGAGAGAGAGAGAGAGAGAGAGAGAGAGAGAGAGAGAGAGAGAGAGAGAGAGAGAGAGAGAGAGAGAGAGAGAGAGAGAGAGAGAGAGAGAGAGAGGAGGGGGAGAGAGGGGGAGAGAGGGGAGAGAGACAGAGAGAGGCAGAGAGAGGCAGAGAAAGAGAGTCTGTTCTAGACTGTGGCCAACGCCAATTCTAGATCCAGATCAGACGCAGTCTGGTGAACAACAACCCGACTGGGACAAACAGCTATTGAGGACGAGCACGTCGGGTTTTTTTTCCACCTGTAACCATGACTTCCCCGTGCCCTCACAGGGAGACGACCACCGTTGCTGTAAACAACCAGCTGTAAACACAAGTTGACAAAAGGGGATCCTATTCCTGTTGCTCTGGTGTCAGCAGGGGAGAAGGAAGGTTAGCAGCAACATCCAGAAGAGTTGCCAGGGACACTGCCAGTACAAGCTAGCCTCTGCCCCCTCAACTATCAGTGTTGTGGTAACTACTGACAACAATTTGGCAGCAGCAAAACACTCAATGGTCCATAGAGGGAGAAAGAAATAATCAATCCAATAAAAACCATAGTTCTTCCTTTCGTGACTAGCAAGGTAAGGAAATATGACAGTTGACAATGATGGTGCCCGTACACAGTGATCTGGAACATAAATAGTTCCCCATTTCGCTAGAGAAAGACACCCAAGGGTATACACGAGATATTGAAAAATGTGTGAAAATCTTGCTCAGGCCTGGAGCTGAAACGTGACCCTTCTCAACCCCACCTCTGAGCAGCCAGGCAGGCCGTGGTCAGGGGGTGGGACCAGCGCCAAAGCCCTGCTTCCACCCAGATCACCCCGCTCCCCTCCCCACTCACTCACTCACTGACCCCACCAGGCCCGCAGAGAGTTGAGGTGGATGGGCCTCTCAGCTTTCACGGTTACGGTAACCAAGGCTCAGGACTTCCTCTGGTGCACTGACCTTCTTTAGGCAGCTAATACAGAGAAAGAAAGAGAGGAACTAGGCTCTTTGTGCTAAATGTCAACTGGTATCGTCCCGACTATCTTAGCGGATCACAACAAGTTCTTTGTACAAAACGCTTCAAATAAACAGTAAACAAAATTTGCTGCGTTCTGTCTGGAACAGTATGGCAGAAAGCAGAGTGCTAGCACGGAAACATGATAATAAAGAAAGTCTGGCATGATCCAGAATTAAGCGGGGTAGGCCATTCAGAGGCAGCGTTGGCAGTTTCGGTCTGTTTAAAGATGACTCATCTCAATGCATACTGCCAATAGAGGCTGATGGATGCACTGCCTGAAACAGGCAGAGGGGCCTCAGGACAGTATCGTACTAAAATCAAGGAGGGTAAGCTGATCCTAGAGCAGTTCTCGATCACATACAAACCTAGGCTGAGAGTACACAATAAAACAGAGGGTAGTAAACAGAAGGTGTGTGTGTGTGTTAAGAACTGTGTGGTTGCTTACGAATGAGGGCCTTTCCTCTGCACGAGGCTTACTTGGCTACGGGCAGGGCTGTACAAGCGAGACTGAGTGGGGCTATTTGCAGAGCCTGCACCTGCATTATGTGTCAATTAGTTTTGATGTAGAGCAGGTCAGTGTATATGCGACCTACTTCCATAGGAACTTCAATTGTTGTTAAAGAAAAGAAATGCACAATCGATAGAACTTTAACTTCCCGTTTAACAGGTGCAGTGTTTCATGTATTTGCTTGACTATTGTCAGTACTGTTAAAACATTTTTTTTTACAAATAACTTCTTTAGTTTTGAAAGACAAGAAATGTACCTATGTGCTTATGATTAGGTGTGTTCTCTTTGTGATTGCAAATTGGGACAGCTCGCTCTGACTCATAACCTGGAATGTGTAATTATCCTACCTGTTTCACAACCTGCACTGCAGGTACATTTACTACCGCCTCTGTTCCATAACTCAATGGGGGAAAACAATGGTTGACTGACAGAATGAAGGAGAGAGAATCCTGGGATGGTCACAGCTGTTGTAACTAACTTCCTTCCCAAATGCATTTCCTCTAACTGGCATGAGGCCATATGACAAACTGTAGCAGAGGGGGGGGAAGAACCCTTTTCACTCCATAGATCCAATGCAACATCTGGCAGCCAATTCACCACATCATTATAAACTTGATCATCGTAAATTCCGGATAACAATACTTTCAATATCATAGCGATATGGGTCGTAGTTATTCTTCATGCATAGAATGATCTGCAACCATGAGATTTCTGGTGATTAGTTCCCACAACGAGCAATTCCAAGTACAGGCCACACTGTACAAAAAAAATGTGAAGGCTTGACAATTAGCCAATTTGGTATAGCATTACACTGAAGCCATAAGCTACCAGTTGCATCGAACAAAACGGTGGATAGTGATACTATCCTAGACATGCGTGTGACGCAAGCTAGAACTGGACAAAACCGGCAGCTACTAATGTAGACTAGCACTGGGAGAATGTCTGACATATGTTTAGTTAGCTAGCTATGATAATAAAATAAATAAGCTAGTGATGCGCGCTAGCTTTGTACACTTATGAAAATAAATGGGTCAAAACGGAGGATTGGTTAAAATACTGATGTTGCGAATGATTGAGGTAGACAGCGAATGGCCCTGCGATGGCCTCAAATGATTTATTAACTAGGTAGCTCGAGTGAGTTGACGTCTAAGAAATTGTATCTAATTAACTGCTTTATCAATGTGTAGCACGAACATCATCTAGTTGCTTTCGTTGACAAGTAGCTAGCTGAGCAAATAGGGCTTGGTCTATTTGCTGGAGATCTTACCAATGTGAATCGAACAGTGATGCTGAGGACCTACGTTCATAGACGGAACTCTAACTGCTATTGTACTTTCTTCTTCTGATACCAGACACGCTTATAATACGCTTGCAAAGTATGAAATATGTAGAACCGGGAATGTCTCATTGATAACAATGTAAAAGCTATCGTTAGCATGTCTATACCTCACGCAACAAGCAAGCCCCTACAAGGCTAGGGGATGCCCCAACTAGCGCTTAGATAGCTAGACAGAGAGAGCGGGCCGCCTCGGGATAATGGCATTGGCCATAAATGTTTGTCGATTAAAGAATGCGTGAGCATAATTAGTTATCTTAACTTGTGGTCAAGTAGCAAGCATACGTGGTTAAATTGTAACAGTTGGGCACAAATGTCAGTTAAATCAATTATTGTTTTCTGTCAAGTCTAGCTAGCTGGCTAACGCGAACGTCACCGCAACACACACACCAGGATCAGCTAACCTTGCTTGCTAGCTAGAGCTAGCTAGTTTGACAAATGGAGACACGATTGTGGTATCACAGAATTAGCTAGTTAGATGGGTTGCTTTGCACATCTTGAATACGTCTTCGTTAGCAACAGCTACACTCATCGACAACGTTGGACAATCGTAGGTTTCTTCCACAAATAAACATTTTTGAGACAATGTCCCCCATTTGTTTAAGTGAAGTGTCCAACCTAGTCACCAGCTAGCCACATAAACCGGGTGTGCTAGCCGAGTGAGCAATCTTTTCTAAATAACTACTATTGTGCAGATGGATTATTTAAATACTCAGCTCCACTGTGTGTAGATTACTACGCATCTTTTAGTTTGTAAATGCTTACAAATTCCCCCAAAACGTGACTTCATTAGATAGATAGCTCTACGTCGTTAGAGTTAGATGTCATGGCATATGTCGCTTCCACGGCTAAGTCCGTCCTCATTTACTAACAGTAGTTGACGTTAGCTAGCCCTAAACATACAGCGCGGCGGCTAGTGTTTCTTGGCTTTTGTTACCAGATAGCTAGAGCTAGCTACTTAGCTAAAACCAAGCCAGACTAGCCATCTTAGCTAAGCACGCCTAGGAAAGTATGTGGCTAGCCATCATGCTAAATTGTGTTACATCAACAGCGACGCTTATATGGCAAGTATAATTGTATATAAACCACTTGAATATATTGGTTTTCTACATACGGCACTTCTACTTACAAAGAGCAGGTTGAACATTGAAATCCCGTGACTATCCCGGAGAAAGTGGAGGGAGTGCAGATACCGCTGCCAGATCGCTTTTTTGTTCCTCTTCTACAGTGTGGGTGAGAGTTCTCCTTCGAATTGTGATGGGCGGAGTGATCTCGCTTCCGTCGTTGCCACGCAAGAACTTGGGCTATTACTATTCCTTTCCTTGGCTCCCTAATGATGAGTTTTTAGCTAGTTATAATGCAAACAAACTCTGAAAATATCAACGCGTTTTCACCGTTTTATTTAATATTGATAGGTGGCTACAAAACGTGTTAACGCTGAAGATTCCGCCCCCAAAATGTCTAATAACACTCACGAGGCAATGAGTCATACGTACCGGTCTGGTAGTTGGGTGCCCTCAGAATGACACTTCGATGACACATCCAGCCATAAATCTTTAGGCTACCTAATCCTGAACTTCAAAGTGGAGCTCAAAAAGAGCCATCCTATTATTATTGTTTATCCGTTGTGTTTCAGATATGGACTGGAGCCAAAAGCACACTTTACTTAAAGTAAACCATAAGACAGTTTCTGTTTTCAGAGAGATTTCCTCCACGAGCTCTGCTACACTGTCACTACCATACTCTTCAGGACTGGACCCCCCTCTAGTGTTTTAAGGACATGTCAAATATAACAGACTTTGTTTTATTATATTCATATGTTCATGTTTGTATTGCATGTTCAATATCTACCAAACTACAACCTACATTTATGACTAAGCCAATGGGGCTTTTTTTAAATGTATTTGATCAAAACATTAACAAATGAATGTATGAACTGGACAAATAAAACAGACACAGAGATGTACAAGAAAGTCTTTATTGATGTGGTATCAATACAATCAAGTACTGTAGAAGCAGACAAAACATTTTCAATCAAAAGAGTGCATTTTATACCCAAATTCTATTGCATAGAGTGCACGCAATAGCCATCTACAAGGCAACAAAAAAATCCTATAGGTTGATACATTGTACATTACACAAAAGAACATGAAGTCCACAAACAATCCTTCACAAACAATGCTAGAATGCTAACTACATGTTCTAAATGCTCTTAACTCATCAATGCTGTTGAATACCATGTGTACGTTCTAGGCTTCGGTGGTCGGTTTTGGCATTCCTGTAAAATTATCATAAATGTATAAATACATCTTCCTAACTTTCATGTGCAAATGGGAATGGCCGTTTGTATTTTCTCAACTATAACAAACAAATATCCCTTAAAAACGAAGAAAGGCTTAAAGTTTTTTTTTTCATTCTTTCTTTTGTTCTTTTTTCATCAATGAATAGAAAACAAGTCAAAGCAGTTTTGTGATCAGGACAGTACGTTGAATCTTCATGACACTTGTTACAAATGATTAGCACAAATGGCAAACATGGCAACCAAGTGACATTGTCGGAGATATGATGGAGACTGAGAATGGAGTCTAAGAGTCACGTGTAACTGACAATAAAAGGGCAACAGTACACAACAGGAACAAGCCTTAAAATGTCTAGTAGCCTCACACAACAATATCGATACGCAAACTTTGCTTTAGGTATATTCATTTTAAGAGAGAGAAAGCCAGGGTGAGACCAGTGAGAGAACATAAAAATACTGTTTGACTTGATACTGTTAGCCTATCTGGAACTGTAAATGTAAATTATTGCAGAGGCATATCATGTTTGCCACTTATCCTTGAAGGATGGTTATCATGTTTTATTGTGGAAAAACTTGGTTACTGTTTCAAATTAAGCTATGACGTATTCTATGAATTGAACGTTTGATGTTATGCTACACATTGATGTTGATTAGGTTTACAAAAGTCCATCGAAAAATTCAAGAACAAGATAGTTCTAATGGGTAGTGTAATTGGAGGGTGCTGCTGTCTGGGTCCCAACAGTGCTTAAAAAAAACGTTTTCACATCCCATCACGCATAATTCAAGACCTCTTCCACCACTAGAATAATCCACCTATTTATCATTTTATGCTACCTTAAGTTTACGGTGTTTGATAGTAAGCTTGTCTATGGATTCCAGATGGTTTACCTTGTGTTTTATTATCTACCAACTTCATCACCAAGTTATTGCACGAAAAATATTGAAATAATTTGACACACGTCAGACCTAACCTGCCCAGTGTCAGTGATTAACCTTCTTGTGTACATGTTGGTTCAGAACTTTTTTTCCCATACGTATTACTTATCTCACTTTGAAAACAGTTTTTCTATATAATGTCTCTCTAGTCAACCGTCTCATCTTTCATCGCTTCCTCACTTTAGAAAAACATCTTTCATCGCTTCCTCACTTAAGAAAAACACAGTTTCTACTCTAATTGTAAAGCTAAGGACAGAATATAATTATACACCCAAACCAACCTCTCTGGAAAAAAAGCAATGCCATATTCAGGTCATGACTGTTGTAGAACCTTCTCTAGTCTCCTCATCTGTACCGGTACTCCCTATTCTCAAGGATCATTATCACCCAAGTGCTGAGCTGATGTGTGGGTACATGGTGGAGGCGGTAGTCACTCTTCTACACACAATCAGACACACAAACAAAAGGGACAGAGACAAAAAGATCTGGCAGACGTGTCATGCTGTACAGAACACTGACACACATGTACATTCCCACACATCTTGGATGTGTCCGAGGTCACTGCCTTTAGCCCACAGCGATGGAAGAACAAACAAACCCTCACCTTTGTCCCAACAAATCCTGGAAATCTGACAAATGCATGTGAAATGTTATGCAATGTGTGTTTCACAACCACCGGTCTGTGTTAGTTACTATTCATAGGTACAGACTTTGTTCATCATCCAAGAACTAACTTGACTGTTTAATGTTATTCAGAGGACCTGGTCTATACATCCTGTCTCTGAAACCAGAGGTGTTCCATCAAATAATGGGTCAGCCATTTAGACCTTTTTCACTCTTGCATTATTTTTGTTTGTTCAGTTGAGTGAAGTAGTAACCGTGTGATCTCTACAGATTGCTGTTGCCCACAAACCATACAGTGAAATTGCGTAGCGATAACAGAAAATATTCTGCGGATGTTTGTTGATGTTTCACTTTTTAATTTCACACCAATTATGCCTATTATTTAACAATAAAGTTTGGAAGGTTAGATTGTCTCAGGTGATTTGCCAATATTACATTCCTGACTGACGCCTGCAGTTTGGACCAAGAGCAGACATGTTTAAGCATGCTATCACACAGGGTGTGTACTAAAACATTTAATATGAAAGCCAGAGTATTTTGATTGTTCTGTCTCTATCAGCACTGACTAACACATAAAGCGGTGATGTCATCGGTATGCATGTGTGACAGAAGCTACATGGTGGAAGCTGCTGTTCATGCTGGAAATTGGAATATTGATTGGATCGATAAAAGAAAAATCTAAACGTCAATCCACACACATTTGGTCTATGCTTTTTGTCCATTAACCATCACTTTTTGTATCTGTACTTCAATGTAGTCATTTATATTATACATTGACATTCACAGTCCTTTCATTTGTCTGTTTATATATATACAATATAATGGATTTCATTGTATTTTCATTTTAATATTCTCTCATGGGGGTAAGAGGAAAGTCAACTTTTCTATAATAACATCATAAGAAAATGATGTTAAATTGTCTTCATATATTTTGAACCTTACATTAGGTGAAAATCAAGTTATATCCATGAACAGAAATGGTAGCCTTCCAGTAACAGCAAGATTAGCACCCTACAGATGACTTTACATCAACTGTTAAAAACATCAAAATATAACTTGAACAATAGACAAATAGGTCATCACAACTGTACAATATGTTGTTTTGATACTGTGGTTTCAGAGTGAAATCGTGTAAATGCTTTGTTTTTTGCTGACTTACACTGGATATCTGGTGTTTGGGTTGTTTACATGTTTCTATTTGAAGACTTTGAAAATAATAGATTTTGGAAGGCACACTTGGAAATAAATGTTTTTGTGCAGGAAGTGACTGCAGCCAGGGGGAATGAATCTATCCCAGGGTCCAACGATGTCATCCTGTTGGTGTCAGAGTAGACAGGCAGGATGTGCAGTCACACGGGTAGGTCTAATAACTGTTACTTACACATTGCAAAGTAAGGCACTTAATAGTCTGAATCCGATAAACAACAACAACAATATCGTTAACAAGGACAAAATAATAATAATACAATTATAACAATAATAATAATAATAATAATATAAGCTAAAAAAAACAACATCAAAACACAAACCAAACCAGACATTTGAAAGAAAGAGCTAAAACACAGAACACAGCATGAAGTACCCTTCTCCTGCCTTCTAACTCTTCCTGTCTTTCGTTCACAAAGTCTTTCCTGTTGTCATTGTTGTGAGGATGAGGGTGTTGACACTAGTGTTACTCTGTTACTGTCGCAAGGTGTTTTTTTTTTAGGGGGGGGGGGGGGGGGTTAGGAGCTCTAAGGGGGCGCCATGGAAGTCGGCTGGATGACACCGTGGCGTTATGTGGGGCAGAGTAGGAACCCTGAGAAGGACGAGTGGATGTACTCGGTGGAGTAGAGGCCGTTGGCCTGATCCGAGGGCATCTGGACCCAGACCTGGTCGCTCTCTTTCAGCTCGAGCACGGCGCTACCGGACGCCTGGTCCATGTAGCCCTTCTTATACTCGTCGTAGGTGTAGGTGGCGGGCACATTGTTCTTGTACAGCGCCACCCACAGGCTGGTTCCCTTTACGTGCACGTGATAGGCAAAGTAATAGACGCCGGATAGAGGGCTGGTGAAAATGCCGGTGGTGGGGTTGTAAGCGTTCTGCCCATTGTACAGGGTCCTGTCGAACTTGATGGGCATGCCAGAGGGGGGAAAGGGCGTGGAGAGGATAGCGGTGAAGGCAGGTGCTAGAGTGGCAGAGAGACCGCCCTGACCAAACTGGGGTTTATTCATTCCATCTGGCACTTTATCCCCACCCAGCTCTGAATCCGTCAGCCCAGCCACGCTGGTCTGGCCATTTCCGGGAGCTCCCGGGGGCCCAGGAGGGCCAGGTGGGCCTGGGTTTCCGTTAAGTCCAGCATTGCCAGGCTTTCCTGGGGGACCCTGAGGGCCAGGCAATCCCTTCTCTCCAAACTTTCCTATACCTGGGATGCCTGTCATCCCGGGTTCACCTTTCAGGCCTGGGATACCCTGGGGTCCCATGGGCCCTGAAGGCCCCTGAAGACCTGGGATCCCTGACTGGCCTCTGGCCCCTGGAGACCCAACAAAGCCAGTCTCCCCTTTAGACCCAGGAGCTCCCGTCAGACCAGGGTTCCCTGGCAGGCCTAAATGCCCCGCCTCGCCTTTGGGTCCTGGTTTGCCTAAAGCCCCATTAGGGCCAGGCAGGCCTTTATCTCCAGGTATACCCGGTTTTCCAGACAACCCACTGGGGCCCTGGTCCCCTCTGAGCCCTGGTAGGCCTGGAGGCCCCTGGGGGCCAAACTCTCCTTTCATACCGGGCATACCATGTTTTCCTGGAAGCCCCATAGGGCCTTGTATTCCTGGGGGTCCTGGCTGTCCATCTGGGCCTAGGTCACCTGGCTGGCCCTCCATCCCTGGCTCCCCCTTGTCCCCGGGAAGGCCTGGTAACCCCGCGGGGCCCTTGTCTCCTTTCTGCCCCCCCAGACCAGGCTTGCCATAGCCAGGTGTTCCAGGAAACCCTGGAGCGCCCCTTGGTCCCAGCTCACCCTTTGGCCCAAGTGGACCTGGTCCTCCAGGCAAACCATCCAGACCTGGTTTTCCCAATCCAACTGGCCCAGGCTGGCCCTGAAGTCCTGGGACACCAATCTCCCCTGCCTCTCCTGGTTCCCCTGAAAGTCCCTGGTCTCCTTTTGGACCAGAAGGCCCAGGCATCCCGTTAAGTCCAGGTTTACCCAAGCCTGGGTTACCAGGAGGCCCAGGAAGGCCCCTGAGCCCGATTGGCCCCTTGGGTCCTGGCAAGCCTGTCTTCCCGTTGCCATTTTCACCCTTCAACCCACGATCTCCAGGGGACCCAGGTCCACCTTTAAGCCCTGGTTCTCCACGGGACCCAGGGACGCCTCTTCCACCAGGAAGCCCAGGTTTGCCACTCAGTGACAGGCCAGCAGGACCAGGGAGACCTGGCTGTCCTGGAAGGCCCCTGGGACCCGGCTCACCCCTGAGACCCACCTCACCATTGTTCCCAGGCATCCCCTTCAGCCCTACCTTCCCAGGAAGACCTGGAAGTCCAGGCTTCCCAATGCCGGGAAAGCCGGGAGGTCCCTGAGGGCCAGGCTGACCGTTCAGGCCTGGTTTTCCCAGTCCTGGCTTCCCTGGAAGTCCCGCTGGCCCCGGTGGGCCCCGCGGTCCAGGCTTTCCTTGGGGCCCAGGTTCCCCCTTTACCTCCATCATGGGTGGCATATCTGTAGGAGGAAATTAGATGCTCTCATTACCTGTTCAT
The DNA here is from genome assembly GCF_038355195.1 of Osmerus mordax. Classification (NCBI taxonomy): domain Eukaryota; kingdom Metazoa; phylum Chordata; class Actinopteri; order Osmeriformes; family Osmeridae; genus Osmerus; species Osmerus mordax. Next base: position 11,868,911 of record NC_090067.1, read on the forward strand.
TCACACCACACTCAACATTTTACCAGTCCTCATTTTCATTCCATTCTGGATTTGTGTAATATAAAAATAAAACAATTCCATTGATGAAGAGCTGGGGGTTGTGTACGTCAGAACTGAACCTGCAGTCATAAATTGTCTTCCTTTCATCCCACCCCAGTATGCATAGCTAAATCCTTCCTAGACATCAGCAGCACACTGCCAGACAATGGAAGAAGATGAAAAGGACACCAGATGAATGTTTGTAACAACCATTGACCTCTGTGGAATGCATGATGCAATTAAACCCCTTCAGATGCATGTGTTAGCCCTACTTTATCAACCCTAGCAACCTGTTCACAGTGTTGGATATCTCTCATTGTCTCTCTTGTTCCACAGCCTAGCCTTTTACAGTAGTTGGACAAGATCATTTTCTCCTGTTAAAGACACGTTTTGTGGTTTAATTCGAAAGATTCCTTCCTTAGAAATATTGCTGATAAACATTCCTATCCTTTACGTAAAACACATTGTCACCGGTGTGTACGTCAGCCTTTCATGTGATAAAATGCCATGTACCGTAGGGCCTAGGGAAATAACGTTTCAGCCGTGAGCTCGATTTTTCAAGATAAAAATGTGTTTCTTAGACTCCAAGGCCTTGAGGAAGTACAGGCAGTGCTACAGTCAGCGAACAACTCTGTATAAGCAACACTGAAAACTCTCCTTGAAAGGTCAGGCTGTACTTTGTAAAACTCTAAGTGGAGGTGAATATAATATTGCCCTGGTAGATATGGCAAAGTTAACATATTATCATTTATAACGCTTGCAACTTACATTTAGTCATTTAGCAGACGCTCTTATCCTGAGCGACTTACAGTAAGTACAGGGACATTCCCCCCGAGGCAAGTAGAATGAAGTGCCTTGCCCAAGGACACAATGTCATTAGGCACTGCCGGGAATCGAACCGGCGACCTTCTGATTACTAGCCCGATTCTCAAACTGCTCAGCCACCTGACTCCCTACTTGCAGTGGACCTTGAATGAGTAGTGATGGTTCAGTCCAAAGTATCCACTATGCATCACAGTATGCGAGTCCACAGAAATCTGTGGACATTTCAGCAATCAATATACATACTGTAAAACACATTGCAAAATATATACTGTATTTGTCATTCTGCAGTTCTAGTCACGACTGTCCTCGGATCCCTGTGGCGATCAACTATAACTGGACGACCTGTGACTCCGACATGTGTAATGAAACAACTCATCAGCCATCTGTTTCACACACTCCCTTTCTCTGTCTCCTCATCTCCTCCCACTGAGGACTCAGCGATCTATCAATCAACCATTCATCAGGACAAGACATGAGACAAGCTGAAAACACCGCCTGCTGTACCTCTCCTCTTTCAACACAGTAAAGATGCAATGGAGCACTACAATAGGTTAGACACTAAGGCATAGAGGTGGATTACAGAGCCCAGTATACAGACCTGGACAGAATCTAGTTACTGGGTTAGGGCCTGTGGCCCATGGCCTGAGTGTGGCGATCTATAGCTTAGAACAGGGCACAGTAATTGACCGCACTTGGTATTTACATCCCCCCCCTGCCACCTACGGTCTTCTTCTGACAACCGTCTGGTGGTCCCACCGCTCAAGAGCGCCCGGTCCCAACACAAGCTCTTCTCCTGTCTGGCCCCCCAATGGTGGAATCAACTCCCCACCTCCATCATGGACACTGACTGTCTCCCCACCTTCAAGCAAAGGCTCAAGATGCACTTGTTCTGGGAGTACAACAGCACTTAGGAATGCTTGGCTGGACCGGATGTTAGTTTCCTCCAGGATCACAATGACTCGTATTGAGAGACTTGTTGCTCTTGTTGGTTAGTGGTAACGGTTTCAAATTCTTGTACTCGCTGTGAAATATTTTTACTGTTGATTGTTTTTTCTACAGGTACACTCTTGCACTCTTGTGGGGAGTTTCATGTTGTTCAATTGTAACTTGTTTAACTGCATGCTCTTATGGTTCTTCCCTTTGGCACTTATTTTGTTTTCCACAAATAAGTGCGGTGTTGCTTTATGGCCACTAGGTGGTAGTAGAGACCCATTGCTTGACTACTTTTAGAACTCTCCTATTTCTTAGCTACAAGGTTGAAAAGGGCCTGTACACAGCTACTGCATGTGGGCTATTCCAAGCTCTTTTCGAATTTTACTGCAGGAATGTGATTTTGTCAAACATAATTTCACAGTAACTTATTATATATGACCTTGTCATGGGGGGAAATTGGTTTGAAGTAGGGGTTCACGTTCAAACGACAGAAATCTTTTTGTTAGACTAGTACAGCCGGAGGCAACTTTGGTTAAGGGACCATAGCAGAGAAATCACTGATTGTGACTTTGTTTAGCTGCACTTTATGTGAAACCAAAACAAAAACCTAATTACGCTCTCAAGAGTAAACACATAATCTCTCTCTCTCTCTCTCTCTCTCTCTCTCTCTCTCTCTCTCTCTCTCTCTCTCTCTCTCTCTCTCTCTCTCTCTCTCTCTCTCTCTCTCTCTCTCTCTCTCTCTTCTCTCTCACACACACACACACACACACACACACACACACACACACACGCTCACGCTCACACACAACACGTGCCTGCACAAGACGTCCTCCCTCCTCCCTGTCTCATCCTCTCTCCTCTCTCTTTCTCACACACAAACACAGAACCCGGCCGGCCGTCTCCGACGTCAAAGCCTCTGGTAACAGCATCCAGGTGGGCCAGCAGCCCTCCATCACAGCCCAGGGAAGCCCTGCCAAGGTCTGCTCGGGACTCCTGGCCAGGCCCCTCAGAACAACCAGAGCAGGAGTCCAGGACCCAGCCACTCTCTCCAGCCAGCCAGCCCGTCTACCGGCCAAGAAGGACAATGAAACCACAGGCATTGCTGCACAACTCCATTTGTCTGTCGTGTGATCATGAGCCACGGTGGGGGTAGTCAGGGGGGGGGGGGGGGGGGGGCGGTAGGTCATTCCACAGCATCTGTTGACTTGAGAAATGATGAGTTGGTGTGTGTAGGATGATGCGGGTCACAGTTTATAAACCGCTCAGTGTAGCTGTGAGTGTTGTGTGCAAAGTCTCACGTCCGACCAGCCCGAGCACAGTGTGTTGGCTGGATGTAGTGAAAGAACTTCTTCTGAACCTACAATTTTTAAAACGTTATGGAAGAGGAATCGTTGGTTTGCTTATGTTCAGAATTGACATCTTACACATGCGAAACATTGTAATCAAATGGCTGAGCTTGTATCCCAGTCTGTGTATGATAAAGGATGTAATGTGTGCGACACAACTTTCCTTCTGGAAGGACGGATGGTCGGCTTTTCTGGGGACGGGGAAGTGATTACTCGTTTGTCTCCATTTCAGTTCATCCATTTCAAAAACACACACAACAGTCTCCCCTACCTCTCATCATCCCGCAGCTTGTCTCCCTGCCCTCAAACCCTCATCCTTCTTTCCTTACAGCTCTTTCTCACCTCCTCCTGTTTTCTCCTTGACCCCCTTTTCCTGCTGACGTGGCCAGAACTGGACCCCCAGCATGTAAACGCTACTAAGCTCAAGGCTCATCTGATTCTTTCATAGGCATTCAGATCTACCATGGATTACAGAAGGTGGGAACTGCTATGTAGGGTTGAATCTAAGTTAAACAAAAAATATATCCCTCTCTCTTTCTCCCTCTCTTTCTCCCTCCCTCCCTCTCTCCCTCCCTCTCTTTCTCCCTCCCTCTCTCCCTCTCCCTTACACATCCAGTACATATGTCACAGTATGACCGAGGTTGTGCATTGAAGCCTGGGGGGAGTGGCATGCAGCGGACGCACGCACACAGATATTCACACGGACACACATTTAGACATTTAGTCATTTAGCAGACGCTCTTATCCAGAGCGACTTACAGTAAGTACAGGGACATTCCCCCGAGGCAAGTAGGGTGAAGTGCCTTGCCCAAGGACACAACGTCATTTTGGCACAGCCGGGAATCGAACCGGTAACCTTCAGATTACTAGCCCGACTCCCTAACCGCTCAGCCACCTGACTCCCCATGTTCCAAATGAAAGGTGGTTTGAAGCTAATGTTAGGAGGGTTCTTTCTCTGTTCCTCTAAGGATCGAGGCAGACACCTAGCCCCAACCCTGGCGATGGGACCACAACCAGTCTGTTCTTGGTTGTCTGATGCGGTCGTCACCTGACCCCCCACCTGACACACCCGTGACACCAGGTCACTGTCGTCACTCACCGAGGTACTGTCCCTTGCCCTCCCGGAAGGGCGGCCCTCCTGGCCCCTTCATCATGGGCTGCATGTACTTCATCTGGGGCATGGGGGGGTAGCCTCCGCCCAGGGCCCGGTCCCCCAGGAGCAGCAGCACGCAGACGGGAGCGAGCAGCATGGTGGTCAGCCTCCCTGGCTCCAGCCTCGACACGCTGTGGGGGGGGAGAGGGGGGAGACAGGAAGACAGGTTCGTCAGGGTTACTGTAGGACAACGTGTGAATGCAAGGCGTTGCTGGGTAACTACACAAGGGGGAGAGGGGGGAGGCAGGAAGAGAGGTTTAAGGCATCAGGACATGTTGAATGAGGGAGGTCCATCCTGGGTAAGGGAGGTTCGTCTGTGAAATCTGGGGAATGTATTTCTGACAACCTGGTAATATATGTCTCTGCTGAGAGGAGTTTGGATAGTTAAACTCCAGCTTTTTTAGGTAAGAAGATGATGAAGTGTGAGTGAGTGTGTGTGTGTGTGTGTGTGTGAGAGTGTGTGTGTGTGTTATTGGACCTGGACCCACCCAGGTGTCCGTGCCAGAGCTGGGCTGGGCAGGTGTGTGCTTGGCTGGGGCTGTGTTTGACCTGCCAGAGTAGGTGACAGCTGGACCTGTTGACTTTAATTTACCACAGGAAGCAATGATCACTTCTTCCTCATATTACCAACACCAAATATTTGAACAACCCTGGTCAGGTGCAAGAGGGAAACCGTTTAAAACGTGGTGTGTATGTGTACATGAGTGTATTTGCGTGTGTGGCTGTGTGTGAGTTTGCCATTCACATGGGGCCTAAAAACAGAGAACCTTCCATCCAGATCCCCTATCCATTCAAACGCATTGTTCTTGGTAACACTTTGTTACTGTTCCATGTATAGTATGTGACAACCGAACTGTGAACTCCAGCAGCTGTTCTCCGTATCTCTCTCTTGCCTGTCCCTCCATCCATAATCTGCCCCGCACAGTGCCGGTCTGAGCACATCTGGTGCCCTAGGCAAGGTTTCCCCCTACCCCCGGGGCGCAAACCGGGGCGAGCGCACCCCCCTCCCCTCCCCCCCCCCTCCCCCCCCCATATGACGTGCCACGGTTGGCGCCCTCTGCTGGTAGTGCGTTTGAAACTCAAGGACAGCGTCATTCTATTCAATTTAATTCTTTCACGCCATCCTTTTATTTACTCATCAGGCTCCTCCTCGTCACTGGATCTCACTCCTTTTTCATCATCTCTCCATTCTTTACTGTTCTCTGTGGACTGACCTGAAGAAGCGATGACCTCACGTTGGCACTCGCATCGCGACTTTATGGTGGTTTGGCGCATGGAAGCGCAGACTTGGAACCATTGTTGGTGTAGCACTTTTTTTTATTGATATTTTTTCTGGATGGCAAGGTCTACCTCTCAGTTTAGCCAAGGCAATGAGACCCCAAAACCTTCCAGATTCAATGTCAAGCATTTCTCATTAAGTAACTGGCTGCCAAACTGTTTTAATCTTTATCAATGGCTGGCTTGGGCCTCATGGTGACGGGGTTTGTGTTTACGTCTGAATAAAATGGCGTGATTGTTTCTGTCACAAACGTTTGGAGGTTGTGTGGGCACAGTTGTTCGTTAGGGTTCTAGTTGGTTCCTTGTGGATCCTGGCTCAAGAGTCAGGACATTTGGGCCCCATGTGTTGGGGTCCAATCAGATCCTGGTGTTAAAAGGTGTTCACTCAGAAACCATGTGTGAACGTCTGGACGTGCTCTGTAGCCTCTCTCTCTCTCTCTCTCTCTCTCTGTGTCTCTCTCTCTCTCTGTCTCTCTCTCTCTCTCTCTTTCTCTGTGTTTGTTCTGTTCATGTGAGCACATGGTTTGGCGATTAAACTCTTATTTTACAACCGTGTATGGGTGTGCATCTCAGAGCCATAAGCAAGCTTTTTGCAATCAGTCACTTCTGCATCGTATGATTGCTGTGTGTTTGTATGCTCAAGTGTGTGTGTGTGTGTGTGTGTGTGAGTGTGTGTGTGCGCGTGCGATCGAAAAATACTCCTTTCTTCTCACAACACACTATATGGAGCCTATGACCAGTCCAGGAAAAACAAGATCATAAGAGACAGAAAAAGAGAGAGAGGGAGAGAGAGAGGGAGAAAAACAGAGAGCTGGAGAGAAGACAGCCCAGTGTTTGCTGGTTGGCTGGCTGACTGACGGGGGTGTGTGGTTTTGAGTTGGGGGTAATTTAGACGGGTGCAACAGATTGCCCAGCATCCAACCGGCGTCTGAACACTCTGAGGGATCAGAGAGCTGACACACACACACACACACACACACACACAGTCAAGACTCAAACGCACATAGGTCTGCTGTCTCCACACAATCCGTTTATCAAATGTTTAAGCTCAGTAGACACGAGTCTCACGCAATCGTGTCTGACCACTCACTGCTCCCCGCTTACACACAATTACTCAAATACGTATGAATCCTATCCAACAAAATTTGGCTATTTTACATGATCACATACATGGTTTATAGACACAGACAATGACCCAAAGGCTGTCTCAGCTGACGGGATCCTGTATCCCAACATGGTTTAGGTTCAGATTTACCGAAATTCCAAACAGAACAAAAACATGTTGTGGAAATAAGTTACGAAGACTTCTGCCCTGACACAAAAGATACCGCAAACCTTCTGGAATTCTTAAATGATCTCAAAAGATACCTCAAAACAACCGTTGAACATCGAACAAAATGTCACGCTGATGTCAAACACAGAACCTGCTCACAAAACCCTACACTGAAATTGAAAAAAAAAAAAAATCGTACAGAATCGTCAAACCAGGCAGAAAGACAGAACCCCTCCACATTGTGGTTGACGCCTCCAGTGGCGAAGCTAAGCTGATGACGAGACACAGACACCACTGGTCGTCCCTCCGCCAAGCAGAAACTTCCGAAGCACTCCGTCAGGCTAGCCGCTACTGAAATTAAAAGTGGGTTGAGGTTTACGAAAGGTGCTTTTCTTCTCTGTCTCCTTTTCGTGAGCGAGTAGCAGGCCTACCGGGGCATTTCCTGTTCTCTGAGCACGGTGAAACAACCATTAGGGTCTAAATTTAGTCTAAAAATGTATTTGAAATGTACCTGATCTATCCTTGGATGATGAAGTAGGGTATTCAGTGAGTTGGAATGTGGTGGATAAGTTTAGCTTACGGGTTGGAGCATTTGACTGCAGATCAAGAGCTCAAGAGCGTGTCAGCTAGGTTCAAATCCACTTCTGTCTGTTCCTTGGGATGAAATCCTCTACTAAATAAACATTCATATACAAATTAAAGAGAGATATAGTATTGTACTGTCAGAAACGTAACCATAAAGTCTCACACTGTATTCTTATTACACACATTCTGAAGAATCATGTGTTCAAATCTGAACCGCAACCGCATAGACATTTACATTTACATTTAGTCATTTAGCAGACGCTCTTATCCAGAGCGACTTACAGTAAGTACAGGGACATTCTCCTGAGGCAAGTAGGGTGAAGTGCCTTGCCCAAGGACACAACGTCAGTTGGCATGACCGGGAATCGAACTGGCAACCTTCGGATTACTAGTCCGACTCCCTCACCGCTCAGCCACCTGACTCCCATAGCTGGCGAATGCCAACCACACCTGGACCAGTCACATGCTGCAGCGTCCAGTACTAGCACAACTCCACCACAGCCACAATCCAATGGACATTTGGTGAGCATAAATTCGACGACAAACACAAGGCCAAAGCTGGCAAAGCAGAAGCTAACTTGCATCAGAATAAGAAAGGGTTATAAATGCCATGAAAGTTTGCACAGACATGAGACTACACATAGCATGTGCTGAAGGTTCACCACAGAATGGATTCATAGTCCTGACGACTTCAGTACCCACAACCACTCAGCTTTGACTGAAAATTCAATAAACATGGCGCGCCTGCTTACACCATACAGACTAATGAGAACATGCCCTTGCAAACAGACAAAAACACCTGTTCTTCCAATCTTCTGACAGTGTGTTTGTGTGTGTTTGTGTGTGTATAGTTTTCTGCAAATAAACACAGGGAGAGAGAGAGAGAAAGAGAGAGAATGTGTGTGTGTCGCAATGTAGGGGACGCACACAGTGGCCATTTATGTGATGGGTGTGTGTGTGTGTGTGCAAGGGGGAGGGGGGGGAGGTTGGGAGAGGGAGGAAATTGAGCGTGTGGTTTTTACTTTAGAGAATCGCCTCTTTCGGAATGAGGTAATCCCTCTCTCAGCCTGAGTGGCATTTAGCTCGTAACACCCTTTCCGGTGTCCACTGGCGACGTATTACTCAGGTTGCGGTGGGTTTGTGGTCTCTTTGAAAGTCCCCAGTATACCTCATGGTTAGCCCACTGTTTGTGTACATAATCTTCCATGGATTCCCCTGAGGGAAACCGTGTGGCCCTTCAAGTGTGTGTGTTTGGGCGTGTGTGTATGTGTAAATACATACGACTGTTTTCAAAGTTACGTGTGTATCTAACGCGTGATGTATGACACATTTGCAGTCACAACATCAGCTGCTGTCGAGTGGAAACTCCTAATGAAGGGTTTGGTAAATTGCCTCTCTGTGAATGTGTTTCTCAGGGAAACATTGGCCCTGGCGCGCGACCACAAAAGAGGTCCTATGTTCCTCACAGTCTCACTCCCGCTGGTTCCCCATTCAACAGAATAATTAGAAATAAATTATCCATTTAACGCTGTCGGGGCCTGCTGATGCAAGCTGTTTACACTTCGCAGATGACACACACACACCACTCACTCTTTACTATTTTCTTCCCTCAGGCCTCTGAGGGCTCCAGTAAGAAGAGTGGGGAGTTGAGGGAAGGGTGTGTGTGTGTGTGTGTGTGTGTGTGTGTGTGTGTGTGTGTGTGTGTGTGTGTGTGTGTGTGTGTGTGTGTGCGTGCGTGTGTGTGCGTGCGTGTATGTGCCACACTTGTTTGAGACTTTGATCATGTATGTGACTGACATGTTGACAGACAGCCCTCTCTCTTCCTCCTGGGAAGCCTGGAGGCCAGGGGTAAAGAGAGAGAGAGGGGGGGGAGAGAACGAGGGGAGAGAGTGAGAGAGAAAGAGAAGTAGAGAGAGAGATAGACGGAGAGAGACATTGCTCACAGGCATTTTCCCCACCTACCAGGCCATCCAGAATGTTCCCTCCATCTCAGCATGACACAGACTTAGAGACCCCATATATCTTATTCCCCTTCCTCAATCTCTCTCTCTTCTCCCTATCTCTCTCTCTCTCTCTCTCTCTCTCTGTATGCTTCTCTCGCTTTCTCTCTCTCCTCACACGCTTCCCTTGGCCAAGCAGCGTGGCTGAGACAAGGCACGAAGCAGGACATTACCTAAGATAGAAAACGATGGTGGATATGGAACAGGAAAGGGGTTCTTCACTGTTTGAGGTAGCAGAGCCTGAAACCGAACCCTTCCGACTGTGGAGGAGCCCTAGAAGGAGAGAAAATAGAGATGAGAAGAATTGAGGGCAGAGGCGGGAAAAGAGAGGGAAAGCAAAGGGGCGAGGGTCAGGGAGGGAGCGGGCCGAGG